>NC_080686.1:58976918-59277058 GCF_030445035.2 Dasypus novemcinctus | reverse complement strand
ATAGAAATAGTAGCTTAGCATTTATTGTTTTATGCTGACTTAAGATCCATTAACAGTGACTTTTTATCACAGCCCTATGAGTTGGGTAGTTATTGTTATTTCCAGTTACAGATGAGGAGATTGAAGATTAGAGAGGTCAAGTCACAAAATAAGTAAAGAGCAAAATCAAGATTCTAAACTGGGCTGGCCCAGTTCCAGGGTTATGCAGTCCACCATCACACTAGGCCCTCCTCCATGAAGCTTTCAAGTTGTCATTAATCACTCTTTACTTAGACCTCTACTATAACTTTTTTCCCCCACTGGTTTTCATTTCTGTCTATTTCCTGCATGAGGCCTGAGTAGTGGTGTTTGTATATATATCCACAGATCTTAGCACGGCTCTTTCCAAGTAGAACATCCTATATACCCTCAACCCTGCTCATACTTATTACTAGCAGTCATTCTCTCCTTTTTGGTACCACTATCTTTGTGGTTACTTCATGTTTTTGCATCTCCTTCCTGGCTCCAGAATCTCTTTGAACCATCAAGTTGTGCTGCTTTTCCACTACACTGTGCTCTTCCTTCTTAAATCACTTCAGTGATTTTCCACTTCTCTTGGGATAAGGGCTCCGGGATAATTCACCAGCTGTTTCTCAAACCAGGCTTCTCAGACACAGTCTTCTTTCCTTGATTCCTGAGAGACATGCTCCCTCTGACTACCGTACGTGATGTTCCTTTGGCCTGGAATGCTGTTCCCTCCTCAACCCAAAGTTATCCTTTCAGATCTTAGCTCAGAAAAACCTTTCCCAGGCTAGATCAAATAACCCTATTAAACATTTTTAAAGCATTTTTTTTTTGTTTTTAACATAATTATCATTTTATATTTCATTGGTGTGAATATATGCCTAAGGTCATTCTCTCTCTCTCTCTCAACAATAATCTCCTTGAGTGAGGGCAGAGACTGTATTCTTTGCTCAGATTTATATCTTTAGCTCCTAGTATGATGCCTGACATATAATAGTCAGTAAACATTCATTGAATGAAAGAAGAAATAAATGGTGTTCAGAGTGCTATGAAAATATAAGAGGGAAAAAAATTAAAAAAAAAAAAATAAGAGGGGAACAGTATTGTGCTGGTAAAGATTTACCAACCAGTTAAGATTAAAAAGAAAAATTTGTTTTAAACCCTACATTGTTTGCAGATTTCCATTGTGTGAATATTCCCACAAAGCCTAGTTTCAAGCTGCCAACATGATGTCACCGAACACTCGAGCAGGGAAGAGATGCGCACATTCAGCTCTGAGAGCCTATACCAGCTGGTTCCTGCACACCACTGAGAGGGCACCACAGGTAGTAGGGCACAGAGTGGTGCACACAGCTTCCCAGAGGTCTAAGCTGACATCTGAGGTATGAGCATACAATGAGTTTGGAAGGTAAAGGCATTTGTGGGGGAGCAAATGGGAAAGGGGAGAAGGCGTTGGAGAACGAAGAAGAAATTTCAGTAGGATTGAAGTGTAGAGTTTGAAAAGAAGGCCTGTAAATCTTGACAAGAAGTTAAGAATTTACCTTTATGAGAAGCACTGAACTGATTTAAGCAGGCTGCGGCACAAAGAGAGAGAAGCAATTAAAGAAATTACTCCAGCTGACTTTGCCAAATGGAATGAGCCCAGTGTAACCACCCAGGGAAGAGAAGCTATGACCAGGACCAGATAGGGCAGAAAAGAAAGTGCAGACAAGTGTGAAAGAGAGCCTGGGCCTGGTAGGAGGTGCTTTTTGTGGCAATCTGTGCAAAAGGCAGTCTGGCGGTAAGCAAGGCCTAAACTATATCCCTAAGTTCAGGAGATCAAGGCAACTACCGCAAGGCGCCCTGGAGATGCAGGGGCTAGATCTTAATTACAATCACAGGCTTTAATAACAAGGAGACCAGGGCTTGGGTTCTGCTTCAGCCACTTACTATCATGACCAGTCAATTAAACTCTCCGAGTGTTCAGTTTTGTTTGTTAAAATTAAATAAATAAACAAAATCAATAAAACCTCCTCACATGGTAATTTGATGATCAAATGAGATGATATATTTCAGATATCTAAAAAAAAAGTACCTAATATGGTGGCACGTAATAGGTATGCAATAAATATTTTTAAAGTTTAAAAGGAAATAAGAAATAGAAATCGGCCGGGTACCCCTTGGGTTTACAAGACTGGTTTTCAAATCAGCTATATGTTCCCCTAGGGAACAAGAAGGGGCACTTGACAGGGTAACCAATAGTTTATTATTCAAACTGAGCCTGAGAATGGAAGAGGGTACTCTTAATAATTATGCCAGGAAAACAGGCATAAACCATAATACGTGGTCATCTTACTGCTCAGGAACCTTGCAAGAAGCAGACAAGCTTGGAGAGTTGTATGGTAGCAGGATTCTTTAAGATTAAATTATAAGTGTGTATTTTTTGTTATGGAGAAGTATGATAGGGCAATCAACAAAATATTTTGAAGCATAAAGTCAGGGGACAAAATCCAAGGAAAGGAGGAGTGGAATGGAACAATAATTTCATGGAGAAAAGAAGCAGTTTAAAATTCCTGACTACTAAAGAAGAGCTTTTTCAAGTAATTTTTAAATTGATGATGGTGATTATCCAATCATTTTGTAATTTAGATTCCACTGGATACATTTAGAGAAGTGATATAACAGTTTTATTTTGAAATGTCAATGTCTTATAATTCCCAGGCTGCTATTAGAAATACTACACAATAAGTTATCTTGAACAATAATTTATTGGCTCAGTTTGGAAGCTAGAAGTTCAAAATCAAGGTGGCAGTAAGGCTATGCTTTTTTCTAGAATCGGTAGCATTCTGGAGATGACAGTCCCAATCACATGGCAATGTCTTTAATGTCCTTCTGTAGCTTTATTTGGCTTCTGGCTTCTCTAACTCCATCCAAATTTTCTGTCTTAATAAGGCTTCCAGTAATATGGATAAAATTCACCATGATTCAGTTTGGCTGCTGTTTCAGTTTCCTGGCTGCTAAAACAAATACCGGACAGTGGGTTGGCTTGACAACAGAAACTTGTTCATAGTTTCAGAGGCTAGAAGGCTTGCTCCTCCTAGGATCAGTATGTTCTGGCTGGCCAGCAAGCTCTGGGATTCCTTGTCTTTTCCATATTATGACAATGCACATGGCAGTGTCTTCTCCTTTCTCTTCTAGCTCCTGGCTGCTCCCTGTGGCTTCTCTTTCCATGTCCAAATTCCTTCACTGATGTGGATTTCAGCCATATTGGATTAATGCCCCACCCTCCTTTTGGGCACAAAATAATATTATTAACATCTTCAAAGGTCTTATTTACAAATGAGTTCACACACAGGCATTGGGACCCGAACATGCCTTTTATGAGGGGTGTGATTCAATCCCCAATTTCACTAATAATAGCATCTTCAAAAGGTCCTGTTTACAAATGGGTTCACACCCACAAGAAAGCAGATTAAGAGCTGAACATATATTTTGTAGGATACATGATTCAATCCCCAGCAATCAATATTTACAACATGCTGGAAAATGTTATCCTTTGCAACTATTAAATTTACAATTAAAATTATACAAGTAAATTAGCAAAAATGTGTAAGGAGATATATGAGCAAACCATCTAAAGACCTAGAAGTGGAAGTCTAGCTCTGCCATTTATTAGCTATGTAGCCATGGGCAAGTTACTTAACCTCTATGAGCATTAATTTTCTTATCTATAAAATAGAAATTTAAAAATCTACCTTGAGGATTAGATAAAATGTACTTTATATAATTCCTAACCAGCTTAGCATATGATAGATACTCAATAAATATCTTGACCACTTACTATTTGCTAAGACCTGAGCCAACCCATTTTAATTCTCACATGACCCTATGAGGCAGGTTTCTGAGTATCATAGTTGAGGAAACAGGCACAGAGCCATGTCAGTTTTTTAAAGTTCCTGAGTTGGTTAATGGTTCAGATCGTTCAAATCAAGTGGATTGACTGTAGAGCCTTCACTAGAAATCACTACATCACACTTGGAAAGGAATCCCTAGAAACCCCTCTTGCACATCCCAGGAACCCAGGTTACCATCAGTTCATATTGTTGCATGAAGCTATAGTTCATCTTAATTGCTGTATAGTACTCCATTGTGTGCTTTTACTGCAATTTATTTATGCATTCTACTATTGGTGGGCATTTGGGAAGTATCTAGTTTGGGGTTATTTTAACTAGTGTTTTATGTAGAATTTTTAAATGAGGAAAAATCAAATTCTATTCAGTTTAGGGCTTAGAATGTGTTCATAGAACACTTACAATGTATTTCAACTGAGTTAACATATCTTTGCACATTCTTGCTCTCATCTGTATATTCAACTGCTACCTTAACTTCTGCACTTGATTTTTTTTTTAACCACAAATTATGCAGTTGAGTTTCTCACATTTGGGGAAATCACAGGGGTCAGCACATCCTGAGTGCAATGGATAAGCTTCGCCCTGGGAAAACCACCTTCGTGATCATGGTATCTTCCCTGCCAGTTAAGTATTTCTCCACTTGAATGTCTAATAAACATTCAAATGTTTCATATCCAAACCTGCTTTACCAACAGCCTATTTCATGTCTGTTGGCAACTCCATCTGTCTAGTTTATTACCAAGGCCAAAAACCATGGTAACATCTTGAACACTCTCTCACACCCACATTCAAAACATTAGGAAATAATTTTGGATCTACCTTCAAAATAAATCCACAACTTGAGCATTTGTTATTATCCCTATTGTTATCATTCTGGTCCTAGCCACCATCCTGCCTTGTTTAGATTATTACAATTGCCTCTTAGACAGGATACATTCTGCACATGCCACCCCCCATTCCCACCCCATCTCCACTGCCAAATCTATTCTCACAGCAGCCAGAGGGACTATGGGGCATCTTTCCAGTGATAGCCACAATAATACCCCCCATTTCACATACTCTTTTGTAATGTGATCTTGCCATTCCCCAGCAAAAGGTAAAGTCTAATTCCCTGGGTTGACTTTAGAGATTTTCTTGACCAATAAAATGCAGCAGAATGATATTCTGGGAACTTCGAAGCCTAGTTCATAAGAAGCCTGATGGGTTTCTTGGATGCTTGCCCTAGAAACCCAGCGTCCATGTTGTGAGAATCCCAAGCCACATGGAAAAGCCACATGTGTGCATTCTGGTCAATGCCTTAGGTGAGTCCTCACCGACAGCCAGCATCAACTGCCACTTGTGAGTGAGGTCTGTTGGATGACAAGCTCTTAGATGATACCTGCCCCAACTGCCATCTGACCTGAGAGACCCCAAGGGAGAACTGTCTTGCTGAGCCCAGTCAATTCACAGATTGACAGAACCATGGGAAATAATAAATTGTAAAGTTAGGTCATAAAGGTTTCAGGTGATTTGTTACACGTCAGCAGAGCACAGAACAGACCTTTTTTTTACAGTGAAAGTCCAATCATGTCATTCTTCTGCTCAGTACTCTCTGAATGGCTCCATGTTTTACCCAAAGTATGAGCCAGGATTCTTATAATGCCCTACAGGTAGCTGTATGATCTAGCTTCCAATCCCACCTTTCTTTCTGATGGTCACTCTGCTCTAGGCACACTGCTCTTCTGGCTGTTCCTTAAACACTCCAGGTACACTCTTGCTTCGGACCTTTGCATTGGCTGATCATCTTTTCTGGACATCTGCTTGGCTAACTCTCCTCCCACGCTTCCTTCAAGTCTTTGCTCAAATCCCATCTGCTCCACGAGGCCAATCTCGACCACTTATTTAGTACTGCAACCAGGCCCTTCTCCCACCCTAGCACTCCCAATAACACTTATCTTGCTCTACTTTCTTCTTTTTTATTTTTAACATGGAATGTGTCACTTTCCAACAAACTATATAATAGTACTAATGCTTACTGTATATTGTCTGCAAGTTCCCCATGACAGAGATTTTTACTTTTTTCCTTGTTCACAACTATATTCTCAGCACAGAGCAGTGTCTGATACATAATATGCACTCAATATTTGTATTATAATTCCTGATAATAGTTAAGACTGAGCTGACCAGAATGATGAAGTTAAAGTAAAGGTGACTTGCAGCAAGTGAGAACAGAGAGAGAAAATAAAGACAGGTGAATGGGTTATACTTCCAGAATCCTAGTCATCACACATTCCCCTTCTCCCAGCAGAGAACAGCCCTAGGATGGAGGGTATATTTGAATAATTTTTCAGCTGCTTTAAGGAACCCAAGATGGAACATTTCACCTAAGTCAAAGCCAATATATGAATTGAGCTAAACCCCAATAAATGCTTCTCCTAATTATAGTGAATTGAAGCCAAATTACATTCCCTAAAATCAAATAAATATAGAATATTTCAGGTGGGACCCCTGTTTTCTAACATGAGAGTTTCAAATGAACTGCTTAATATTTATTTTGAATGTGCTATTCTGTAATTTTCTGATTAACATTTTCATTTTCCCAGAATTGCAGGACCAAATCCAGCTTTTGTCTTTCCCTCATCTATCATTAGATTTTACTATACCTTTAAAATATACTGATGGTTTGGGGTCCTCTAAAATATTGGCCTAAAAAAATTAAACCTGGATTTTCAGGTCAATAGAGTATACATGTGGAATGAGAACAAGGGGAGCTATATTTGAATGCTTTAAAAAACTTATACAACTTCCATATTTAAAAATCACATCATGAAATGCAAATTACTAGGAAACAGAAAAATATTGAACCTCACTAAACATCAAAAAAGGCAAATTTAACTGACAGTGGTGTGGGCTTTTTCATATATCACAGATGGCATATAGCTATTCTGTTCCAGACAACAGCTTAAAATTACATACAAAGAAATAATAAGAAATATATATAAAGAAAAATTTTAATGTGTATTTTTTAATTTATTAGTTAGGGAAACAATAACTGCTAATACGTTGACCCAAAAATGTATGATGGTTAAACAAAATAGAAATGTATTTCCTGTTCATATGATTGTCATGAACATTGACCCAAAGATGTATGAAATTTATTTCCTGTTCATATGATTGTCATGAACATTGACCCAAAGATGTATGAAATTTATTTCCTGTTCATATGAGTGTCATGAACATTGACCCAAAGATGTATGAAATTTATTTCCTGTTCATATGAGTGTCATGAACATTGACCCAAAGATGTATGAAATTTATTTCCTGTTCATATGATTGTCATGAACATTGACCCAAAAGTGTATGAAGTTTATTTCCTGTTCCTATGATTATCATGAACTGTTTGAGGTCATAGGTGTGTGTGTGTGTGATGGTCTCTGCTCAATACAGTCATTCTGGGACCTAGATTAATGGAGCCTTGGCCATCCTTAATGGCAATATTCAGAGTCATGCTGGACTTGTCCATCAAGTCAGCAGAAGTAGAAAGAGTACAGAGGATTGTGCATGTCAGGTTTCTATGGGGCAGGTCTGGAGGCAGCTCACATTCCTTTGGCTAGAACTCAGTCATGTGGGCATACTTCACTGCAAGGGGGGCTGGGAAATGTCTACTTGTATGCCCAGGAAGAAGAGGCAATGTGCTTGCTAAACAGCTAGCAATCTTTGTCATGACTTTTGGCTCAGTAATTGCACTTCTAGGAATCTATTTTAAGAAAATTATCATAAACAGAGCAGGTTAATTTAGTATACCAAAATATTGGCAATATCTCAAATGACTAATAATACAGATATAGTCTGTAAATTTGGTACATCCAAATGATGAAATATCATGCAGCAATTAAAAATTCAGCTTACAGATCAATTTTCATGCCATAGAATATATCAGCATATAATTTTAATTTTAAAAGCAGAATACAGGACCAAATTTACTGTGTTTTAATTATATAAATTTGTGTATTTGTCATACATATAATGTATATACCCAACAGCCACGGTATAGTTAAGGAAGCAGTACACTCATACAATGACTGTATAGTATTCCTTTTAGTATTATGTCCAAAATGGTTAAAACAATGGAAAAATGCTTCTGTTTAAAGTCAAAATCAGGAAAAATGCTTAATATAATTATACTGTGTAAAAAATCACTTAAAATATGGAATGAAATGTATCAAAATGTTAACAGTAGTTGTCCTTGTGTGATGGAATGTATGTGTTTATTTCTTCTTGTATGCAATTTCCATTTTAAAAAATAGCTTTTTTTGCTTTTACATTGGAAAAAAAAATTAACTTCCTCAAACAGACCACTAAGTTGAAGTAAGCCCTCTGATAAATTTGAGTCTCTGCTGGAAGACGGGTGATGACAATTCTAGAAATAGAAGATAGAGCTTCCTTATGTCTTGCCTTTCAGGAGAGAGTTGATGAAGGAAGCTGTCACACATCAGTGGCACCATTCATGTCTCCCTGAAGGGCTGACTGCTACAGGAACCCTTGAACAGGAGGGATAGAAGGAGGAGAGGGCACTGAGGAAGCATCGATTACCGAAATATTGGAGTAAGCCTTGACTGTGAGTGCCCTGCCAGGGCATCTGTTCTGTTTCTATGATAAGCAGTGGTGGTATTGGAAAGCAGAGGAAGAGAGTATATGGCTTTTCCTCAATGCCAGCAAGGAGTCTACCTGCCTTATTTGGTCTCAAAGAGGTGGCTACAGTAGAATCATAACTGGACTATCACTCAGAAGCACCTACCCCTTATTAAACTATGAACTAACTATGGATCCAGCTCTTCCTTTGTTGAAAAGTTACCATATTTTTTGAGCCCTTCTTTGCTTTTTTGGCACAAAAAGAAGATGTAATACATTAGAGAAAATGGAGGAAATCAAAACTATAACGGCACTGGAATTGAGTGGTTTTGCTAAGGCATTGTCAATCAAAATCTAAGTGTGAGAGCCAGAGGACTTTCTTGGTGGCATATAAAGAGGCTTTCAGGCAGACAGAAAAGTCTAGGCACCCTCCTTACTCTTTAGAGTAGAGCTCCAGAGAAGGAAGGTAAAATTCTCAACCTAGGCAGGTCTTCTGTGCAAAGCTCAGGGCTTTGTTGGGACTGTGCTAGCCCGATAGGGAAAGAAAAGGATTATAACCCAAGTTGCTGCAGGATCTAGCTAACATGTATTGTGGGACTGTACATGAGAATGCAGGATCAAGGACGGTGGAACATACAGTTGTATAGGGGGAAAGTTTGTCAACATGGGAGCACTTTCCACCAATACAGGATTTAACACTGTGGCAAGGACTTCAGAAGATGATGCCAACATGCTGCTAAGTTGGCTCTTTTAAAAATCTGGGAAAAGTGATTCCCCATACTAAAGGAAGTTCCAAAAAAAAAATGAAGTACCAAAAAAAATGTACCAAAAAGAATGAAGTACCAAAAAAAAAAAAAGATTCTGAGAGGTGGGCATATAAGAATAGATAGATTATCTCTAAGGCTGGAAATCCCACCAACCAGCCATGGGAGGGTCCAGGGGACCCTCCATTTACCAAAGCAATAAGGATATCCTGGTGAGAAAGGCACTAGCATCATGAGTATCAAAGAGGTGGATGTTCTTTGTAGGCCAGGGTGGATGATAGGAAGTGCTATTACAGAATAGGACTTTAATAGGGATGATATACTCTCAAAACAATAGAGACCAGGCAACAGTGATTAAATGTCAGAAGGGAAAACAAAAGTCAGAAGGAAGGTGGGTACAAATATCACAATTCGACAATCACAACAGTAAAGTCAGAGTGACATTTAAAGTTCTATAGGAATATATGTTACCAGAATAAAAGTTTTTTAAAAATCTATAGGAAGCAGGGGGGGTTGTTCCCATCATATCTCCATTTAATTTACCAGACTGATCCCCACCAAAAACAAATATAGTTTAGAGGATGGACAGTACACTATTATAAAATCAACCAAATAGTAGCCCCAATTGTAGCTATTCTTCAATGGTAATACCTTTGCTGATATGCAGTTGTTAATCTAATAAATATATTCTTTCGATCCCTCTTAAGAAGGATCAGAAACAAGTCCCATTCCCTTGGAATAGATAGTCTTGGCCCACGGTTATGCTAACTCTCCCATCCTCTGCAATCCAAAGAGACCTGGGCCAAGTGGACATCCCACAAAACATACTTTATTCCACTCTATTGATTACATTATGCTAATTGGAATAGATGAGCAAAAAATGGCTCATAGAGGTAACAATACTGTAAGACACGTGAGCTCCAGAGAGAGGGAGATAAATCCAACTAAAATGAAAGGACCTACTACATCAGTAAAATCTTTAAAGATCAGAGGTATTGGCCATGCTAGGACACGCTTCCAAAGTAAAAGGCCCATTATTACATCTTTCTCCTTCCACCGCATAGAAGAAAGCACAGTGCTTGGTAGGCCTCTTTGGTTTTTAGAGTCAATATTTCCATACCTGGGATTTCTGCTAACACAGTAATACAAAAGTGTCTAGGTTGGAGTGGGGCCCAGAGCAGGAAAAGTCTCTGTAGCAGGTCCAGGCTTCAGTGAAAGCAGCCTTGCAGTTGGGCCACACAACCTACACCCTATGATACTAGATGTATCTGTGCTAGGAAAATATACCCTATAGAGTTTCTGGCAAGCTGCAATGGAAGAATCACACCATAGTCCCCTAGGAATCTACAGCAAGTTCCTGCCATCTGCAGGAAATATAATATACCTTTTGAAAAATGATCTTGGTTTGCATCATTTGGGTTTAGTAGTGATGGAATGCCTAACCACACACTTCTCCAAGTAACTTTACAGCCAGAACTGTCCCTTATTAGCTATTTTTTGTTAGACCAAGTCATAAGGTCCAGAGATTCCAGCAGCAATCCATCACAAAATGGAAGTGGTACATCCAGAACTGAACATAAGCATGGCTAGATAGCACCAGTAGACTACACAAGGAGCTAGACCAAATCAGCTACCACCACTGTTGCATCAGTGCCTCTCCCTCAGCTCACCTCAAAGGCCGCATGAGGGGTCCAAAATTTGTTTCACACATTGTCAGCTTATTATTTAGTGTGAAAAATTGACTGTCTATTGCAGTGTAGCCACACTCAAGGGTCACCCTGAAAGACACAGTGAGGGAAAATCTTCCCATTGGGCAGAGTTCCAGGCAGTGTGACAGATTATATTTTTAAAGATGGCTACAATGAGATCTCTCATCTCTTATGACACTCTTCTCTTGGAAAGGTAGGTTCTATGCTCCATTCCCTTGCATCTGGGCAGAACTATGACTACAGAAGAAATGATACTATGTGACTTCTAAGTCTAGGATATAGAAGGCAACACAGCTTTCATCTGGTCCTCTTTCTCTTACAAGTTAGGTGCTAAGCTGGGAGGAAGACCAGGCCACATGGAGGAGCCACATGTAAGGCTGTTATGGCCAACAGCCTCAGCCGAGGTCCCATCAACTGCCAGAGAGTAGAAAAATAGCCTTCAAGATGACTCCCAGGCCTCATCTAATGGCGACTACACAAGAGATCCTAAGGAAGAACTGCCTAGGTGAACCAAAACCCCCCAGAACTATGAGAGAGAATAAGAAAATGGTTGTTGTTTTAAGCCGCTAAATTTTATGCAGAAATCGATAAGACAACAGGTGGTGCACCTGGTCATCAATTTTGTGTGGAAAGAGAAATGGCCCTATCAGGACTGAAGGACCTATTCCTTCCAGTTCCTTGGAATGCTGCTGACAGAGCGTCTTCATCTATAAACTCTTTTCAAGAACTGCCTCAGTTGAAAAGAGTTGTCCCTTCTAAAACCACACCCCAAGGCAGGACAACTCTGAAGAACCATCCCCGCTTCAGAGCTCCCCATAGGGTTAACTCTGTCTAATCCTGCTTAACTTCCTTCCCTTTATCTCCATAAGTGTTGATCCCAAGCACTCCCTTATAATTTCAGCATGTTAATTTCTATCTTGGAGTCTGCTTCCTTGGAAACCCAACCTGTGACAGGTGTTTTGTTTGTTTATTTTAAACATATTAAATAACCCATTATAATATCTGCAAATGATTCCCAATTAGCCTGTGGTTGAACAAACAAGTGCTTCTTTTCTTTATTTTATTTTTTTTAAAGATTTATTTATTACTCTCCCCTTCGCTCCCACCCCCCGCACTGGTTGTCTGTTCTGTGTGTCTATTTGCTGTGTCTTCTTCTTTGTCCGCTTCTGTTGTGTGAGTGGCACCAGAAATCTGTGTTTCTTTTTGTTATGTCATCTTGTTTTGTCAGCTCTCTGTGTGGGCGGCGCCATTCCTGGACAGGCTGAACTTTCTTTCGCGCTGGGCGGCTCTCCTTATGGGGCGCACTCCTTGCGCGTGGGGCTCCCCTACGTGGGACACCCCTGCATGGCACATTACTCCTTGCGTGCATCAGCACTGCGCATGGGCCAGCTCCACATGGGTCAAGGAGGCCCGGGGTTTGAACCACGAACCTCCCATGTGGTAGATGGATGCCCTAACCACTGGGCCAAGTCCACTTCCCATTATTTACTTTACTGTTCTTCTTCCTTTAAAATTTCTCTATGGATGATATACAATAAATCCAAATAAGAACCCATTTAAACTGACAATATGATAGCCAGGCCCTAAGCCTCAACAGACTTCAGCTCCTACACTCTGATTTATTGGACTTACCCCACTCAGCTAACATGGAGTTGAAGAATGTCAACTACCACACCATGGAGCCTAGAGTGTCTACAACTGAAAGCAGGAGGATTGCATCCAGTATCCATGTGGAATCTAAGCCCCCTCTTGACATAGAGGTGGAATGGACACAACCAAGCCAAGGTCCACAGGAAGGAGGATTACAGTAAAGATTAGAGTGGACTTAATGATATTCTATTCATGACCTATTGTGGTTAATAATCGAGAAAATGTGGCATTGGTGTGGAAAAAGTGGCCATGGTGGCTGCTGGGTGCGGGGAATAGGAGGAAGAGATGAGATGTGGAGGCATTTTTAGGACTTGGAGTTGTCCTGAGTGGTGCTGCAGGGACAATTGCTGGACATTGTATGCCCTCCCATGGCCCACTGGATGGAACATGGGAGAGTGTGGGCTATGGTGTGGACCACAGGCCATGGGGTGCAGCAATGCCCAGAGATGTACTCACCAGATGCAATGGATGTGTCATGATAATGGGGGAGAGTGTTACTGTGGGGGGAGTGGTGGGGTGGGGGCGGTGAGGGTGAACAGGGACCTCATATTTTTTGAATGTAATATTTTTTAAAAAATGAATAAATAAAATAAAAAATTTTAAAAAAGAAAGAAAAAAATTCAAAATTAAAAAAAAAAAAGAACCCATTTAAACCTTAGCGGCAGCTCTTAAGTAATTGGTAAGCATAGTACTGGGTACCATGTATAGTTAAAACCCTTAGTAAGGGAAAAGAGCCTCCTCTTAGAGTAAAGAAAAGTTATAGATAGATTTCTTTGTTTAGGAAGGTTTTAGGCAATTGCTTGATAGTTCATGTTTTCTTTTAGCATATATTTACTGTGTAGGATTTATCCTATGCTGAGCATTGTGCTGAATGGTAGGAATTAAAGATAAATTAAATACTGTCTCTGGTCCCAAGGAACTTAATTAAATACTGTCTCTGGTCTCAAAGAACTTTCCAGCAGGTAGAAGGGACAGACATATAAAAAGATCATTTTAAAATGGTGTGATAAGCACTAGACTAAAGGTAAGCACATCTATGGTGCATCTAAATTACACTGGAGGACAGAGAAGTCTGCCTGGAGCAGGTGACATGTTAGCTGCATTTTGAAGGGTGACTAGGATTTATTAGACTGAGAAGGAGGCTAGGCATTCCAGGCAGAGGGAACTGAATGAATGAAGTGGAGGAATGAAACAGCATGACCTGTTTGAGGACCAAAATTAATGCAATGCAGCTGAAGAAAGGAGGTGTGTAGAGGAGTTGATGGGGTAGACAATTAAGACAGATGAAAGGAATGTTTAGAGATAAGTGAAATTCTGGACTTTATCATAAGACCTACAGAGGGCATTCAAAAATTATAAACAGAATAGTAGCATCTCCCATTCCAATTTCAGGACAATGCAATGGTATTTACACAATGGCTGAAAATTGTTCAAAATGTTGTCTCAGCTAGCTCTTGATGTATAACAAACAACCCCCAAAACTCAGTATCTTAAAATAATACTTATTCATTCTTTCTCAGGTGGCTGCAGATTGTCCAGGGTCAATCTAAGCTGGGCTCAGTCGGGCTGCTCTGTTTCAATCTACAGGTCTGTTGGGCTCAGTCCCTTGCTATAGATTGGGCCCAGTTTAATTCCAGGTATGTTCAATATGGTGCAGCAGCTACATCAAGGGGCATCTTCTCATCCTCTTTGGAACAATTGACTATCTGGGGCATGATCTTCTCATGACAATAGCAGAAACACAAGAGGACAAACAGAAACTGTGATGACTAAGGCCTATGCTCAGAATGGACACAAGGTTACTTCCACACACATTCCATTAGCCAAAGCAAATCACCTACTGAGCCCAAAGTCAAGAGGCAGGGAAGCGCATTCCATCTCCAGTGGGAGGAACTGCAAATGCACTTGTAAAGAGTACAGAATGCTAACCAAAACCAAGAACATGTCCAAGCTGAATATACAATTTAATCCACTACAATGAAGAATTAAGGAGTCGATAATGTGTTTTAAAAAACAAAACAAAACAAAAAGACATTTAGAATGGTGCCTGACACATAATGAGTGCTATGTAAATGTCAGAGATAGATAGATAGATAGATAGATAGATAGATAGATAGATAGATAGATAGATAGATAGATAATAAATAGATAAGAGGTGAGAGAGAGGAAAGGAAGGAGGGAAGGGAGGGAGAAAGAGAGGAAGGAAGGGAGGAAGGGAGTGGGGAGAGAAAGATAATAAATACAATGGGAAAAGCTGGCATCTTTTTCCCTCTTATCTGTGGATAGATTGTAACATTTTTGACCAAAGACAGAAAGAGAGGTTCACTAGGTCTCTATGGCAGGAGTCCTCTCAGCAGAGACCTAAAGATGCATTTCTTTGCTTGGCTGAGCCTGGATGTGCTTTGCCTACAACTTATGCTGCAGTTAAGCTAACTACCTACTGGTCTCTGAGGGAATTATTAAAATGACCAACAAAAGTGGGTCAGAGTGAATGAGCAAAGGACTTGAATAGACATTTTTCCAAAGAAGGTATACAAATGATCAATAAGCACATGAAAAGATGTTTAACATCATTAACCATTAGGGAAATGAAAATTTGAAACCACAGTGAGAAACCACTTTATACCCAGTAGGACGGCTATTATTTTTAAAAAGGAATATAACAAGTGTTGGCAAAGATATGGAGAAATTGGAATTCTCATGCATTGCTGGTAGGAATGTAAAATGGTGCAGCCACTGTGGAAAAGTTTATCAGTTCCTCAAAAAGTTAAATATAGAATTACTATGTGACCTGGCAATTTCACTTCTAGGTATATATCCAAAGAATTGAAAGCAGGGACTCAAATAGACATTTGGATTACTACACCAGTATTCATAGCAGCATTTTGTACAATAGCCAAAATGTAGGAACAACCCAAGTGTCCTTCAACAGATTAATGGATAAACAAAATGTGGTATGTGCATATAATAGAATACTATTCAACCATAAAATAGAAAGAAATTTTTATATATGCTACACCATGAATGAACCTGGAAAACATTATCCTGAATGAAGTAAACCAGACACAAAAAGACAAATAAATATTGCATGGGTTCCATGTAAATGAAACATCTAGATATTAATAAGCAAATTAATGGAGACAGAAAGTAAATTAGAGGTATACTAAGGGTGGGGGGAGAGGAAATAGGGAGTTATTGTTTAATGAGTAGACAATTTCTATTTTGGATGATGAAAAAGTTTTAGTGATAGAAGGTGGTGGTGAACCCCATTGTCAAAGTAACTAATAAATGCCACTGAATTGTATATTTAAAATTAGTCAAAATGGCAAATACCCATAATAAAAAGGTGACTGTGAAGGTCAGAGGAGGCGGCGGACTTGGCCCAGTGGTTAGGGCATCCGTCTACCACATGGGAGGTCCGCGGTTCAAACACCGGGCCTCCTTGACCCGTGTGGAGCTGGCCCATGCGCAGTGCTGATGCACGCAAGGAGTGCCGCGCCACGCAGGGGTGTCTCCCGCGTAGGGGAGCCCCACACGCAAGGAGTGCGCCCCGTAAGGAGAGCCACCCAGCGCGAAAGAAAGTGCAGCCTGCCCAGGAATGGTGCCGCATACACGGAGAACTGACACAACAAGGTGATGCAACAAAAAGAAACACAGATTCCTGTGCCGCTGACAACAACAGAAGCGGACAAATAAGACAGAGCAAATAGACACAGAGAACAGACAACCGGGGTGGGGGGTGATGGGGAGAGAAATAAATAAATAAGTACATCTTTAAAAAAAAAGATCAGATGAGATTTCTGTAAAGATGCTTTGCAAAAGTGTGGGTACATACTCAAATACGAGAATAATTTTGAAGAAAATAAAGCTAGCCATTTCAAATTACAAATCACTGAGCAACAGCAAGAAGAAGAAAGGGGAGGAAGAAGAAGAGGAGAAGTAGGAGGTGGAGATAGAGGAGGAAGGTCAGAGAGGCCACTGGTTTAGCAGGTAGAGTTTGGCCTGACTCAGTGAGAGGCAGTACCATAGCAAGAAACTCTAGGATATCTTGTGAATTCCTCAGACCTAGTCTCCTGGGGTCATTTTTCTGCATGTCAGGTTTGATCTAACACACAGACTATTTTTAGGACAGAAGATGTCCTGGGCATGGAAAACCTGTCCAGGCCCATTTTGGTATAGGGTCAGTAATGGACAGATGGTTTGGCTCACCCTGTATTCATTCTCCCTTTTTCTTGTAACAGCACTTTGCTTCCTCCTTAGGGATACTTGATATCCCTTTAGTGTTACTCTCGTTCCGTTGCACCCATTCCTCACCAAACCTAGGATATCCATTCACAGTATGCCATCTTTTTGACCCTGTGATTTTATGAATGGGTATATGATCCAAACTGGACCAGAGTCTTCCTTAAAATATAATATGGCCACTGGAAGAGAGAGGATGAATTTTTCTGGATCTGTGAAGGAAAATGGAAGTTATCCCATTTGCAAACATCTTTCCCAGCCCCAGAAAAATCATATATAGTGAAAGAATGCAGCCAACCCAAAGATGGAAGCAGATTTGACAGTTAACAGGTGGAGGGACTGATGATATCCCTTGAACCCCAAGATCCAGTGCCTGAAGCTAGATTTCCCCCTTTTCAGTTACATGTTCCAATAAATTCCCTTTTTAATTCAGATTTATTTGAGGTAGGATTTCTGTCATTTGCTTTCAAAAGAGTCCTGATTTATAAAGTGGCTGAATGGGTTTGGTACTCCATGGTAAAGGTGGCTGAGGATCTATAAAAAGCACCACAGTTATGTCCCAGTGGCTCAGAATATTATTCTGGGTTCCACTTTTTACTTTCCATTCCAAGCTCTCTTGCTCAGGTTCCTTATCTCTACTGTTGCCTCTGGACTTTTTTCTGGATGTCTTTGGATTGACGCCTCATAGTATATTGAACCTGGCCTTCTATTTCAGTTTCCTCCTGAATCTAGATCCTCCAGAAACTGTTAACTGTGCACTCTATCCCATGGACCAGTGTCTACAACCTCTGCACCCAGCCCAGGCTGCATTGGACCGGACATCTTTCCTTAAACAAAAACTACAGAGAAGTGGACTTGGCTCAATGCATAGAGCACCCGCCTACCACGTGGGAGGTCCACGGTTCAAACCCAGGGCCTCCTGACCCGTGTGATGAGCTGGCCCACGTGCAGTGCTGATGAATGCAAGGAGTGTCGTGCCACACAGAGGTGTCCCCCACATAGGGGAGAGCCCCCCACACAAGGAGTGCACCCTGTAAGGGGAGCCGCCCAGCATGAAAGAAAATTCAGCCTGCCCAGGAGTGGTGGCTGCACACACAGAGAGTTGATGCAGCAAGATGACGCAACAAAAAGAGACACAGATTCCCAGTGTCACTGACAAGAATAGAAGCGGACACAGAAGAACACACAGCAAATGGACACAGAGAACAGACAACTGGGTGGGGCGGGAAAGAGAGATAAATAAATAATAAATAAATAAATCTTAAAAAAAAAAAGAACTACAGAGTCATTTTGTCTCCTCCAGTGAGCCCTATAGCAAACCTTTCAGGTACCCTTAACAGATGCTCATTTTCCTTTGATGTAGTTGCCCTTGGCTTTAATTTATGTTATTCAGGAAACCAAACTCCCAAACTTTCTCTAGAGCCCATCAAACTATTTAACATTTTCCCCAGGTTTGGTAATAGGAATTCTTAATAGGGAAGAAAAGAAAAGAATGGGCTGTTATAACAATGATGGTTATTAAAATAAGGAAGTTCTAAAATCTACATTGTATAAGGTTCTTGGGTCATACAAAGAAAAATGTAAGACTTCTCACTTTCTGAAAGTATGGCCCCTGATAATTATTAGCAAACTGACATCTCCTCACCATATCCTTTAAGAAACAACATACCCACACAAGGAAAAAAAAAACATGACATTTGTGGTGTTACTGCTAAACAATTTCTTATTTAGCTAGAAACTAAGGAAAGAATCTCTAGAGTCTTACTTCCACATGAGAGAGGAGGTAGTATTAAAGTGTCAGTTTTCTTCTCAAGAGCCAGCATTGGAACCTTTTCCTTCTTTTCTTTCTCTTCCCCTCTCCTCCCTGAACAATTCATGCAAAAGCCATTAGACGGAGCTGAGCAAGTAAGATGTGTATGTGTATGTTGGGGGAGGAAGGGCTGTGGTGACACAGAACAGGTTGCTGGAGCCTGAGGGGGATAAGGAAGGTTTTCATGCAAAGGGGATGGCTAGCATGGAAAGTCAACTCAAGGTATGAGGAGGTATGAAGTGTGTGGCCTGAGCAGTGTGAGATGAGTCTTCATGTGGGAAGGACAGCCCTGTGTGGAGTGTCAGAGTATCCCTCCTCACTCCACAGACCTGTATCCCAGAGTGGGATGTTGAAGCCTGAGCAGAGTGAGGAAGACATCGTTCTGGCAGGGTGGCTTTGCATGGTGTCAAAGCTCAAGGGGAGTGAGGAAGGCATTCATGTGTGAAGGGGGTGGGGGTGAAGTCCATGAGACACTGGTGCCCAGGTGAGATGAAGAAGATGTCTATGCAGAAGGGTGGTCTGGTGCAAGATGTCAGGGCCTGAATGGGTGAAGAAGGAACCCACATGGCAGGGTGGCAGGGTGTGGGAGCCCAAGCCATGTAAGAAGCGCAGACAGGAGATTGGTCACATACAGGTGGATTGATTAAATAAGTAAATAAATTAATGATAATGGGAGCTAGGTTTCTCATTCTCAGAGAAGGGAGTTACCAATAGGGAAAGGAGAAAACTAGAATGAGCCCTGTGGTGTTGGATTAGAATTGAAGACAAGGTGGAAACACATGGTTTTCAATATATACAGATATAGTAAGAATTATAAATGTAAATTTGTATACACATATATATATACACACACATCCTTCTCTCTATCCACTGAGAGGACCTGTAAGCAGTAGTATCCCAATAAATTGAGCATGAGTGTTTAGATTTTGGCTTCTAAATACCATTCTCCGTAAAAGAAACCAGGGATCTTAGATAAGTTGCTGATTCCAGATTAAAAGGCTTACAGGACATAATAAGCAGAGGCAAATGTGGTCTGGATTGGATTCAAGTTTGGATAAACCAGTAATAAACAAAACTTGAGGGACAATTGGGAAATTTAATATGGTTTATCATTAGATAAGATGAAATGTGTTGAAATGGAAAAGTGAAGAGCATTGACTTTTAAAAAGCAGGTTTTAGAGTACTAGTATGCATATGTGATCTCATTTTGGGGACATAAAAGAGAAACACAAATAAAGATCTGGAAGAACCTTGTTAACACTGGCATTCACTAAATGATGAGAACACCATTTTATTTTCTTATTTTGTTTGTCTTTATTTTTTCAATATAACAATGTACAGGCTCTGATTCTGCATTTTAAGTAAAACTTAAAAAAAATAATTAGGGATAAAGAATCAATGATATTAGTTTTCATCACTTTGAGAAACTCACATTTATACCAACTGGGGCACATTTATACTTAAGGGAAAGTTGTGGAAGTATGTCCTTACCTCTGGCATAAGGTTACTGACTCTGCCACACGTGACTGAGCAGTGCCTAAGGGATTCGTATCAGTAAATTTTAATACCAGGTAGGAATGCCTGAGTTTCTCACCTGTTAAATGGGAACAAGACCCTGCATCACGTTTATTGGGAGGATTAAATAAGCTGATATAAAGTATTGGATAAATGGATAATGATACCAATAGCACATCACTTACACAAATACAAAATTTGTGATATCTGTTTCTGTTTCTTGAAGAAGATTAAGGAAACAGTTCTAACCTCCCAATACAGATCAGAACTAGAGTTTAATTCACAAACTCTTACATTTCTCTTTCTATGTGCCAGTCACTCTTCTAAGCACTGTATAAATAAGAAAATTTTAATCATCATATAAGGTAACCACTGTTACTCCAATTTATGTACAATTTGCTTCCCAAAAGTTCATTTGTGAGCAAATATTTCAAGTTCCAAATGCATTTCTCCCAAAAACAGTATTACAAATTAGGTTTGGTTCCTAGGCCAACATATTTAAATAGACCAAACCTATTTAACTCACAACATGACCAATTTAGAACAACTATGGCCTCAAGACCAATATTCCTCAAGGCAGAGGATGGTGAATAGGTTTCATTTCCCAATCCAATTCCAATCCATTAGTCATGGCTTCATGGAGCACTGCCTGGAGAAGAACTCTGAGGTTGGCTTTAGCAGGAGAATACACTAGGATTAATGGATGATGTCAGCTGTGAATGGAGAAATGGGAAGAGGGACCCAAAGTCAAGTATTTGCCATCTCTGTTCTGTAGCCTTTTAAACCCTGACACTAAGCTGTAACCAAAGGCATATGGCCTAATGTCTGAATTCTCCTCAATACTGAGGGGTCCAGAGAGTGGGAAAGGGGACATGGCAGGGATTCTGAGAGCAGAGAGGTGAGAAACTGAGCCAAGGCTCAGTGACAGTATAGGAGGGCCTGAGGAAATCAGGAGCCTGGACAGCTCTGATGGGGTGATAATAACTGTTCATAAGTATGGGTAATTTATAAATGTAATAATCCTGTGTCAGTGATGCCTGCCTAATCCTTCCTCTCACATGACAAATATCAGCTCAATGATCCACTCAAGCCTAAGAGTGGTAAGGTATCAACATCTTCTATTCCTTGTCATTTAGAGAAGCTCAGAATAGTTAAATGTCTCATTCCACATCACACAGTGAGATCCAGAAAATCTTTCCTGAGTTATATATAAAAGCAATGTCTTAGTAGAAAGAAAATAAAGCACACATAACCCAGCAAGATGATCCCACAAACCACTAGCTTACATGCAGGACTGTTAAACTAAGGTTTGGAGTGGGTGGATCCTTACTCATACTGCTGAGGTTTTCAGAGAGGGAAATTAGGATGAAAAATAGCGTTTGCATGTGGTTTGCTGCAGACTTGTTTCTTAAGATAAACAAACAAACAAAAAATTTAAAGCTAAAACTGTGCCCCAAGCTAAGTCACATTTGAAAGAACACTATAGCCCAGCAGGCCCCCAAAACGTCATGTCAGCTTTCGAAGGCATTTCACAGTTGCTACAACAGCACTGTTGGAACAAAGCCAAGCAGCTTTAGAAGAAGCCCAGTCCCTTACACATAGATGACACTGCCAAAAGTGAAATAAAAAAGGACCATTGCCTAGCTTGGCATCTGGATCCGACAGCTGCCAAATCATATCCAATAACCATGCCAAAGTAATCCGTGGAGAAATTCCTGATGAGAGGCCCAGCAAGCTAGAAAATTACTTATGATCTAGGCAGCAGTAGGTTCAGTTCTGCAGTGTCACTGGGATTCTCAGGTAACTCTCAGCAAGTCTGAAGAAAGATTTCCATCCCTGTCTTGTTCATAAAATGGGTACTCGTGTGAGTGTGTGTGTGTGTGTGTGAGAGAGAGAGAGACAGAGAGAGACAAGGAGAGTGAATTTGAAGGCAAAGCTAAAATGAACACTAAAGTTCTTTTCTAAATTGTACAGGGGACAGGGTTAATGTGATTAAATAAACTAAAAAGAGGGGTGGAGAGAGGAAAGACTGGCCATTTCCTGATCCCTTCTCCTAGTATGACAGGAAAGTGAGATGAGACACGGGGACTTAAATCCCACCCTGAAAGCAGAAAAGCCACGCTTGTTCTGCAAGGGAGAAAAAAGAAAACAAAGTAAAAACTTCAGAAAGTTGGCCAAGCCAGGCACAAGCTCTTCTCCCACCTGAACATCTGCCTTGGGCTTTTCTTTTCAGATTGTTGTGAGAAAACAGATGGCTGTGGAAGCCTGAATTTTAAATTTATGAATGGAAATTTGAACAGATGTTAGCAATCAGGATGGCTATAAGAATGTTTTCATACCATGTTTACAGCCTAGCCTCCTTCACATAAATGAGAGAGAGGGTCATAAAAAGGGTAGTTTTTGATCTCAGGATAGCATGGATCCAGCTTTGTGATTATGTGGCACAATAACTGAACTATTGAAAGAACAAAGGAGGAAAACACTAATCAATTCCCCCATAAATGCTAAATATTTATCCACAGAATGCCTAAATGTTTTCCCAAGAAAACCATCAACCCATCAGAACATTTTCTATGTTTTAAGTAGGTTAAGTTCAAGTCCAAATTTTAACAAATATCTGTGAATACCTACTTGAAAATTGTTCAGACTTCTGACAATGATATAGGTTTGTTTGTTTGTTTGTTGGCTGAAGGTCCCAGTCACACAGGACCTTACCAAATTTCACAGAGGAATTGAGCAGGAGGCTATTAGCACAGATGAGTGCTAGGAGGACAGGGGGCACAAAGTGAAGGAGATCCATTCTAGGTCCTCAAAATGCTTAGAACTGAAGGGAGAAGGAGGTATGCCTAACCCAAGGTTAGAAATGAAAAGGAGTGAATTTGACTGGGGGATGGGAAGACGGTGGCTCCTGATGCCACAGAAGAAAAGGGAAGGAGTATGCACCTTGTAAACAGCTGGAGAAAGAGAGTGCCACCCTATTCTTCAGCAAATCCTGCTATACAGTACCTTCAAATATGGTATGACAGTTTGAATTTGGTGAATCCCAAAAAGATTGTTCTTAAATCAATCTATTCCTGTGGGTGTGGTACACTTTGATTGCATTAGATTCACTTTAGATCACATGATTAGGTTGCTTTCGATTGGACTAAGTGAGGTGCCACTCGGGCTGAGTCCCCACCCTCTTGATGAGTCTGATATAAACGGAGAAACACAGAGACAGACACAGAGAGAAAGGAAGTTACCATTTTTGATCCTGCCATGTGAGAAAGGACTTGAGGATCGGTAGCAGCCAAAGCTTAAGCAAAGCCCCCAAGAGGCCGGGCATACAGGACTGCTCAAGAGGAGACAAGCCCCGCTATATGCCTGATAGTTTACAGCTGAACTTGGGAAGAAAATAGAGCAACTGAGACTGAGAGAGGGGGCCGGAAAGAGATGGGCTCTGGGATTCCAGAGGGGAAGACAGAAACCTCGGTAGAGATCGCCAGCCACCTTGCTTCACCATGTGTTAGCTGACTTTGGGGAGAAAGCATCTCTGATGGTGCCTTGGTTTGAACATTTCATGGCCGCAGAACTGTAAACTTTTACCCTAAATAAAATTCCCATTATAAAAGGCAACCCATTTCTGGTATTTTGCATCAGCTGCCCTGTGGCAAACTACGACATATAGGGTGGCCATAAAGTTTGGAAACATGAATCATATTGTGTTATCAGGCATTGTAGCGTAATAACAATAACCATTTAATATGTATTCACCTGAGGTTCCAGACCTCCTGGCCTGTCTAGCTCTCCAGAATCTGCCCATTTCTTGCCACCTCCACCATGATTGTCTTTGATGAGTACTACAGTAGCCTCATTAACTTCCCTGTTATGTTTTTACCCACATCCACGCCCCCCACCCAACCAGTCTATTTTCAGTACAACAATCGGAATGATCTCCGGTTCTCAAAGTGGGGTGCTGTATTAGCTGCAGCTGCTACACAGAGAAACTTGGAAATACAAATTCTTGGTTCCACCTACACATTGCATCAGAATCTCAAGGGGGCGGGGGAGGGCACTAACTCTGTGTTTTAATAACCCCCTCCCCCACCCCAGGTGATTGTGATGCCTGTAACTGTAAGTATAGGCCAGGTCAAGTTGTTCCTTGGTTCAAATTCCTGCAATGGGTCTCCAATGTCGTTACAAAAGCTACAAGGCCACACACATTATCAGGTCTGTGGGTACTTCGCCAATTGATTAGCCACTACTCTACCCTCCAGCTCACTTGTCTCCAGCTATTGGCACTTGCTTTTCCTTCTGCCTGGAATGCTCCGCAGACCCCCAGACACCTCCCTCTCCTCCCATCATGGCTCAATCTCTTCCCACCTTTAAGTCGATGCTTAAATGTCATCTTCTCATTGATTCATTATATATTTATTGGCTTCCTGTTCTCACTAAAATGTAAATTCCATAAGCACAGGGACTTTGTTTTGTTGGCTCCTGTATTCCCGTGGACTGCAACTCTGCCCGGCACATAGTGAGTGCTCAGGAAGCATTTTGTGAAGAAATGAATAAACAATCCTGTATTGAGGGTCCACCAGATGCTGGATATGGTGCTAGGTGCATCACCTCCGTTGCCTTGCTGAATTCCTACAACAAGCCAGTGCGGTGGAGATCTTTATTTTACACATGAAGTAATGAGCTAACTGAAAAAAGACTAACAAATACTAAAAAAATAAAAGACTGAGTTGTGATGACATCATAAAAGGAAATTTTTCATGAACCCTAAGTTCTGAATCTTGGAGCCAAATCCACTTACATTTTGTACCATCTTTACTGCTTTTCCTTGCAATTAGTCTGGACAGACAAATGCAACCTTATTCTGGTATTTACCTAAGCAGATGCAATTAAGGAGACCAAAAAACCCCTGTGCTTTCAGTGACCCCAGAACAAGGATACAAGTGGGAAAGTGGGAGAATTACTTGCTGTTTGTTTGCTATTTTCTGATTATAAACACAAATAGAGATATTTCCTGAATATTCAAATAGTTTGTACTCTTCTACCCAGTTACTTTAAGAGCCAGTTAATAATGCTCTTTATTAATGACCTGATATGCTTATTAATTTGCTCAAAAATGACCACACCATCATGTGCATTTAAAGATTGTGTTCCCTATTAAGCATCTGTCAAGCGGCAGTCCAGTCCTATGACAGGCGCTAAAGAGTGAATCTGGTAATTTTTCATCCAAAAAGATAGTCATGCTTTGCTAGAAGGCAGACTCAAGCGCCATTCATTCTCCTTCTCTTTCTACATCTACCCTGGATAATTTCATCTAGTTTCACAGCTTTTAATTCCATCTACATGCTGTTCTCTACTGCATCATCAGCTGGAGTTGGGGCAGGAAAATAGAACTCCTGCCAGGTAACCCAATAGAACAGAATTTAAAACCCCTGCCAGGTCAGGGAATAGAGAGAATTTAATCTGGGGATTAGTTACAAAGATGTTGGAAAAGCTTTAAGGACAAATGGGGAGGGTGAGATAACCCAAAGAACAGCAACAGCAGGAGGCTGCTCCCCTCCCTAGGGCTGTAGAGACAAATGGAGAAAGTAGGGTTGTAACAGTTAAGGAGCAAAGCTTGGAACATGCAAAAGGATGTGTGCCTAGTAGGAATTCAAACTGCAGAGGATATGCACTACTGCAGGAAATGCTGTCCAAAGCAGAGAAAAAGGGAAAAGTACTCTGGTTTTCCCATTCCTCCTGGTCTCTAGTCTCCTGACATTGCTTCCCATTGGCCTAAGCTTTGGGGAAGACAGTTGGCAAGGAAGCTTGGGAAATGAGGTGGCATGGACCAACCTTGCCCAATCCCTTGTCCCAATACATACAAAGCAGAGCAAGAAAACAGCAGAAAATGCATCCAGTGTCAACAAGCAAATGATGAGCACAACAACCTAATTCCTATCTCCAGCTTAGATCTCCTCTCTGAACTCCAGATGCTTATATTTAATTGCTTAACTAACACCTCCACTTGGGTTTCTAATAGGCCTCTTTAACCAAAATGGTGCAAAAGGAACTCTTGTGATTTACCAGCCAATCCCTCTTTTGTTCACTTTTTCCTAACACTCATTTTCTCAAAATTTACCCACGGCTCAGCCAAAAATATATATGTCATCTTTGGTTCTTTTCTTTCCTTACTCCCAACATTCAACTTCTTAGCAAGATCTGTAGTTCTATCACTAAAGCCAATTCCTCTCCACGCCTCTCCATTTCCTTAGGCCAAGCCACCATCATTTCTCCCTACATAAGTGTAATACCATCTAACTGGCCATGCTGCCTTCACTGCATTCCCTTGCATTGTCTAGGGTCAGGTCCTGTAGCACTTCATTCTAAGTGCTATAGGAGACATTGAAGGGTTTTAAGCAAGGGAGTGACATTGACTAATTTATATCTTAAAGAGATCAGTCTAGCTGCCTTGTGGAGAATAAATTGTAAGAGAACAAAAGTAGGACAACTAGGTATGAGGCAATTACACTTCTCAGCCCTCTTCTGCCATTCTTCCCTTCACTCACCAGCCACCTGGGCTTCTCAGTGCTCCTCCAACATGCCAAGCTCATGCCTTCCTCAGGGCCTTCCCACAGCCCGGAAGGCTCATCTCTGGGTTTGAGTACTGTTCTCTCCTTACCAGCCAGGCCTTCCCTTCACAGTCTCTCCTTCCAGGCCATAGTAGTAATTATAGCTGCTTGCAAATATCCTCTCACCTTTTGGGCACAAGGTAGAATTGTACTTTTCCATCTCCTGGTTGTTACAGGTATGCCCATGACTTGCTTTGGCCAATGAAATGTGGGTGGAGGTGACATGTCACTACCTAAGAGCCACCATGTGCTTCATCACACTCTTTTCCTTCTACTACAGTGACTCGCATTGTTCCAGATGATGGTTACTCATCAGCCTGAGCCCTGGAGTGACAAGGACAATTATTCAAAGAGCAGAGCTCCCTGCCAACCCATGGACATAAAGCAAGAACAAGAAATTACTGAGGTTTTAAGTTGCTAAGATTGGAGCTTGTTACTGCATATCTATTCACTCCTAATATAGTCCTTCAGTCTCTTATATCAGCCTGTATTATGCCCATTGGTCCATCATGGAAATTACCAAACCTAATCATTTTCACTGGCTAGCTTTTTGTTTTCACTATGTACTCCCTTTTTACCACATGAAAGCTCCATGAGCAGGATCTTCATCTGGCTAATTCACCACTTTAAACCCAGCTGCTCAAAGCGGCTGGTGCATAGTCAGTAGGCAAATAATTGATACAAGTATCTGAGGCTCAAACCTCGTTGCCTTGCTGCGTGAGTGCTACTTTTCCAAAGAGACTGGAATGGATGTCTTGTGCCCAGCACATCTGAAGCACCAAGATTTACCCTGCTATTTGTGGGCTAGAACTTTGGCTTGGGTTACACCCTTCTAGCGAATTCACAGGAAACCAAGCTGCTCCCCAAATCGCCAGGATTCCTTGGTCAGAACTGGCCCTACTAAAGACCATATGCTGCAGATAAACAAAAGGAAATGAAACTTTAGAACCATAAATCATGAATGAAGTCACCCAGAGTTAAGAGACTGAGAGGACAATTCATTTTGATACTGTTTTTACTGCAAAAAGGGTGACTGATGTTGTTCTACCCTTTTTAAAAGTTTCTGTAACGAATGAATCTAATTTCCCCCAAAAGCAAGGCTCATATTTTACTATTGTCATAAAATATTACCACTGAAAGGGCCTTAGTGATCATTCAATTCCAACTACTCCATTTATCATCTGGTTTGATTAATTTTAATTGAAAAAACACTGTTGTCTGTGAGGCTTACAGCTCAGAAATTCATATTGTAGACTTAGCGTCACTTAACATTGTTCTTTTTAATCAAATATAATAAAATGTATTTTTCCCTACCACCCTACTTATATATATGCTTGTAATGAAGTTTTAAGGAAGATCCTGCTTTAAAATTAATCCTGCAATACACTCCATTGCTAGGTTTTATATTTTTGTTCCTCACTTAAAAATTTTCCCTGAGGTTACAAAATGTTTGTCAAAGATATTGAAAAATAAGCTCCTAAAAGCAATAAAGTTATTATTGTGCCTGTTCTTGCAGGAATCAGCACCCTTTGTAGGACCTCTTAGCTTTTCTGGGCCACCAGAGTGAGGTAGTTATGTTTTACTTATTTAACTTATCTCCTAGACCCTATACTAAATAGGTTCAACAAGCAAAGGCATTTGTCTACTTTGCATAAACCGAGTGCATTACCAAAATACAAATTCACCAGACATTTGATCTAAAACTTTATCAAATTTTAACATTAATAGATTGCAATTTATAAAATATTGTTCAATCTACATTCAATCTTCCTAACCAGGTCTTGATTCACTAAGCACCTGCAGCTAAAACTTTAAGAAAATCCAAACTCATCCCATTTCCCCAACTATGCTGAAAATGGGGCTGTTTAACCATTGCAAATCTCTCAAACACAAAGCTATATTTGCACAAAGGAAATCATTTACATGTGGTCAAGGAAACAGTAAATTTTCACATTAGCTTTAATATTTGTATTAAAATTTTCCTGAACTTGGTAATCATCACTAACACTTTTTTTTTACAGTATTATTAACTGCATCTTAAATAAGAAAACTAGGCAGAAAATGTACAATTGGAAAAAACTGGATGTCAGTTTATACAATGAGATTTTACTTTCACCATGACAGACTTTATTTTGGCACTTTAACAAAATACTTTGCTTTACAGCAGTGACAAAATATTGCCAGAAATTTTCTTTTCCTGGCATGAATATTCCAAGCAGTTGTTATTCTATGGATTGAATTTCACTATGCTTTGCACAGTTAGAGGTATACCTGCTACATTCTTAACCTCTGTAATCAAGGGACATCGTGCGGCTCTGGAAGGCGCTATCACTTCGTTTTAATCACTTTAAAGTGGACTGATTTTGTAAGTGATGGGACAAGAATTTGAGAATTAAGGCCATTAAGGATTTAAGTAAACACTGTTCCAAGCGTTGCTTAGAAATAAACGTTCTCTAAATGAAGGATTCATGTTTTAGTAAAAGTGAATTATATGTTGGAAAAGTTGCTGTTTTTTGCTGTCTTCTTCCTACTTTGTCGGCTCAGTTTTAAAACAAATTAATGGTAAACAGAAAAAGGAAATATTCAGTCAGAAAGAAGTACCCAGCCAGGGCACGGCAGGCCTCCTTCCCCTCCTCAGACATCACTGCTTTCCAGCAACGACGATCCCAAGCAGTGAGGCCTGCGTTTTAATGCCCAGAGCCCCCCAGCTCACTTCCCTGAAGCGTGAACTATGGTATTCCATCTATTACAGTTCTTCAGTTAAGCTTCAGAAGAGATTTGAAGCACAGTTTCGCAGGTAAATCAATTCTGTAGGACTAAGCCTTAGATATCTATTCTAGGAAAGCCCCCTTCTTTGGAATTTATAGTGCTAAAAGTTATTTGCAAAAGTAGGCATCTGTCTCAATATTGCCATCAACTATCCTACAGAAGTTGCAACTTCATAACTCCCTGGCAGCCTTCCAAAATCTGCACCCAGACACACACAAGATGATGCATTCAGATTTCCTCTGGCCAAGTCAGAAGTGAATTGATAATAGCCTCATCAACGGCCTCTTTGGTCTTGATTTACAGACACTGTGGAACACTCAGAAGTCAAACCCACCTCATCCTTGAGAACAGACAGTCATTAGCAAAGGGAGATGTACATTTGATCGAAAATGTACAAAATTTATAACAGTGACATTTCCAATATTAGGCCACATGATTTATTCAGTAGTTTTTATGTCCCCAAATTACAATTTATATCTATTCATAAGACTAAAAAAGTTACCATTAGAATTGTCTGTGCTTATAAAATACCAACTTTTTTTAAACTGTTATATATACTCATTAACACCAGTCTGCGACGAGTTACATAGAATCATAGGCACTTCAAAGGCTTAAAAAGACGTTTACAACTTAAATGCATTTTTATGAACAAAAACTGATTTTTCTTTAAACCCCTACTCGTACCTTCAAATTGCAAGAAATTAACAAATACAGTGGCCAAAGAAATCTGCAGCAACTTCTCAAAATACTGTTAGCATCTTTGGGTTTGCTGAGGCTTGTCAGTAACTCACATCAAATCCTCCCAAAAGAAGATCTGACTAGATAGATATGACTCAACAGTTTTGTGGCAATAATCCAATTTTACACATTAATTTGCTATTGCAAATCTGCCCGAAGCTACAGGTAATGAAAAACAAAGCACGTGTAAAATGGATAGCCTGACACTTAAAAATTTATACAAAGTGGAGGTTAACGTTTACATACTTGAAAACCACATATACACTAAATTACCATTATCTGAATTATCCAAAGACAAATTGCACCATGACAGCTACAAAAGGCATAGGGTTTTGTTTTGTTTTTAAGAGGACAAGGTGGGGGATAGAGGAGAAAAGGGAACAACAGATAAATTAACAAAGTAAGACCAACTTGGTAAGGTCGATCTGAGACATGCTGACAAAAATTAAACAGCTTTCATCTTTGAACCATAGGATAAAAATGATTATTTCATATCTGAGCATAAAAATTTAAACCAATTCCATGAACATTGAGGATTTTTATAACATAATATTTTGCCACTGCTATTCACAGAACACTGCAGATGTTAAGTTTCAATTTTACCTTGTTCTAAAGAAATACATGAAAATTTTAAATACAATGGGATTTTATCATTAAGGTGCCAGGATGGCTCTTTAATGAAAAAACAAAAAACAAAGATCTTCATTATTCTATGCAAAAGCTTTATTTTTAAAAGTTCAGTGATCTCGTAAATAGAGACACTAAGTGGGAGTTTTATGCATAAAACTCCTTAGTAGGTGCCTTCTGATAAGCAGCACTAGAGGGTTTGCGTTCTCCAAGATCATAGCTTCCTTCATCCTTCTTTCTCATGCGATACACCAACAGCAGGATAAGGAAAATTGCAAAGAGAAAGCCAATAACTCCGCCAGCAATGACAGCTGAAACATACCAAAGGAAAGATTACTTTTAAAGAGATTCAAGGGTTGCAGAAATTAGTTTTGTTAAGCCCTATCTATTTACACTTTTACAAAAGGCTTAATTTGAGAACCCCAAAATAAAAAAAAAACAAAAAAACTGGATTCAATAAAGCAACCAGGTAATTATGCAAATCTGACATTCCTCAGAAAGGTACAATACTTTCTTTGATTAGTGTTAATAATATCACCCAAGAGCTTCATAAGAAAAATCTGCCTGTGAACTCAACTCATTCCTTACTTTGAAATGATTCAGTCTTTTCAGTACTTACATTTCATATCTAATCTTCTAATTGATTTTTCAGAGAAATGCAAAACATGATTCAATTGCTTAAAAAAATTTTAAGAGTAAATATGAAAAAAGCATGCAAATTTCTTTTCTAATCTTGGATTTGGGATCATCCTGTCAAGGATTAGGTGTTCTTAAATCTTGCACATTTTCCCCTTTAAAATAAAATGTTAATACTTCCCTCAGATCAGTTACAATTAAAGACAACATTCTTAACGCATGGGCATTATTTGTATAAATTGCCCCCCTCCTCCCATGAGATAAGCTCTTTCTTTCACTAAAAATTTATTTTCAAATCAGGGATGACCTGGACCACGATTGAATGACCTTAAACCCCCCACCCCCTGAGTTGTTAAGGACCAATTAAAATCTTAAACTTTCCTCTTTTAGGCCACCCCCATCTGAACCACACAATGGTTGGCTAAGGAATAAGGCTGAGAGAGCTGCCAGGTAATAAAGAATCTCTGCCTAACATCAGGAATGAGGAGGGTCCTCAAGACTGCTTTCAGCAGGAAGGTGACAATTGGCAAGCTCTGCCCACACCTCTGGGTACTGCTCAGGCAGAGGCTGATAGAAGGACTATACCCGCTCCCTTTCTGCTCACCTGCCAGGACTTCTGTTCGTTTGAAAAGATTGTCTGAGTGTTTCTCAGTATACACATTTGTATCCTCTTCAGCTGGGTCCATTTTCCTTTCTGAATCAGAGAGATGAATCTTTTCCTTACCAATTTCTTCAGGTGACTAGTATGGGAAAAAGGGAAAAATTATATAGATGATGTAGCAGTTTGATATAGTTAAGAATTCCAAAAACAGATATTGGATTATGTTTGTAATCTGGTCTATTACTGGGCATGAATGAATTATGATTAGGGCTTTAATTGAGCCACGTCATTAAGGCACTGAGTCTCCACCCCTTGGTGGGTGGGGTCTCACAAATAAAAGGCACAACAAAGGACAGAGTCAGAGCTTTTGATGCAAGGGTTTTTGATGTTGGAGCTTGATGCTGAAGCCTTAAGCTGGAGCCCCGGGAAGTAAGCTTACAGAGGAAAGAGAAGCCAGCCCAAGGAAGAGAGGAATGCTGAGCCCAGGAAGAAGCAAGCCCTGGGAAGAAAGGAACCTTGAACCCAGAGAGAAGCAAGACTCTGGAAGGGAGGAAATCAGGAAGCCTGAACCCTCGCAGTCATCGGCAGCGATCTTGCTCCAAATAGACTTTGGTGAGGGAAGTAACTTATGCTTTATGGCCTGGTATCTGCAAGCTCCCACCCCAAATAAATACCCTTTATAAAAACCAACCAGTTTCTGGTACTTTGCATCAACACCCCTTTGGCTGACTAACACAAATGAAAAAAAAAAACTAGGCTGGAATGAGGAATAACAGATAAGTATATTCTGAAGTTGCTAGTTTTTCCATACAACAAGGTTAGGAAATAATTGGAATCATCACTTTATGTGAATTTTATACCAATGGGGGAATCCCATAATGAGCCCACATAGTTCACGGTTTTGTCTGACACCCATCATACAGATATATGAGATAGATATTGAGTATATAATAATCTTAATCATATGGCTACGTTGTCTCAGTTGACATTTCATAAGATCTCTACTTTCTCACCCCTCTTCTGATTCCAGACAAACCAAGAGCATTGCCCCAATTCTCCTTACTCCTTCATCTCTTTACTGTACAATGCACTGCTAATGACAGTCCTTTCAGGCATGTTCTCCCAGGCGTGTTGTGTTCTTCCTGCTCACGCTCAGTGGGGAGAGCCCAAGATCTAGTTCTTCCCTCTACCAACTCACTCTTCCACCTTCAGAGGACCCTGGACTAGGACATCAGGGAGCCTAGGATCTTCAACAAACTCCTGTGGAACCCTGACCCATATCATGCTATTTTCTGGACTTCGGTTTCCTAATCTGTCAAATGAAGGGCACTCTAAGAGCCCTGGACATTCCACAATACTAAAGTATAAATCTATGGTAATAACTCTCACAGCATCAACTTCAGCTGGCAGTATTCCCACCTAGTCAGAGCCCAAGGAACATCAAATCTTTGTACTACTTGTCAAGAGTAAAAAGTAACTTTCCTATTTCCAGTAACAGTACCACTATTTAAGTGGGAACTTACTATTTTGGCACATTTCAAAGGCTTTTTTTGCTTCATAGTCCTATCAATTTGCCTTTTTACCATTTTTCTAAAATTAAGCTCCTTCTTTGGATTCTCATTTCAACAGCTTTGCTCAGATCTTTATTATATCACACCCAAGTTCTGTGACAATCTCCTAACTGTTCATGTTGGTGGTTTCCATTTATGTCCCCCAGCCCACCATTTATGCCCCAGTGGGAAACCCCCACAGGCCATCTCTAAGCTGCTTCTTAACATCTGTGCCTTCCTTTATGCAATTCTCCTAACCTCAATCCAAAGTTTTCACTTCCTTCATTGCTCTTTTGTCCTTTATGAAGCTGTCCTGATCACCACCACTCTAAAACCCCAGAACACTCTACAGTCTACCGCCCTAACACACAACCCGTCAGCTGCCTTACTTGAATTCAGCACCATGGCTAGCAATCGTGAGTGAAAGACCCATGGTGAGAGCAAACCCTGGGTAATATTGGAATCAAATGAAAATACGTAAAAGAAAAGGGGGCAGGGAAGAGAGGTGTCATACCACTAAAGATTCTTTGGTCTGGGGTGGGGATCTGTCATTGATTTTATTTATTGCTGTTTACGTAAAGCTTTGTGACAATACCATTTGAGAACCAGTTAGAGAACTTCAGTTCAAATGAGCTATGTAATCTCTACTAGGCCAAAGTTCTTACTGGTCAACACAATTGATGAAAAGCACTGTCAGCTCCACTGGGCCATAAAGACTGTAGGTAAAATTCTTTTTAGCACTACTACCCTTCTAAGAACATTTAACCATCTGTATTAGGATATTGTCTAACATGATAGGCTCATTTAAGCTACTGCTTGCTTACTGAAGGGTGGGGTTCATTCAAAATGGCAGTCTGCTAATTAAGTCTACAGGATTAAAGAATTTAAGAAGAAAGGAATTCACCTTCTTGGTATGCCTTAAGGTCACTCTTATTTCTGGGAAGGACCGTTAGCTAGACCAAGTGGATTCATTTGAACTCCAGGGTATGCCAGGTCAATAATAGGTCCTTGCCTTTTGAAGAGAACTGAAGAATTTGTGGAATAAATTGTCAGAAATTGTCTCTTTCTTTCTCAACTCCCAAGAAACCCTTTACTCTTTAAACTCAACCTGACATGACTTAGGAGAAACAGAGGACCATAGAGAAATTATCTTTTCACCGCTGTAAAATATGCATATAAAATTGCATTGTTCTCTACATTACTGTGATAGGAGACCACATGAAAGATCTTCCCAGGTCTTCACTTACCGAAGTAAAACAGAAGAGAGAAGCTCATTGGCAGTATTTTGGCTAAGTTATCTCCATTATTGTTAGGGAAAGCCCATCACTAACTGGCTGCCTCCTGACAGAAAGACAACTTAATAGTTGAAAGAACTGATTATCCAGATTCTAATCTATGAACCTTTTCACTGCTCATTAGCACTGTTCCTAGAGGTTAGGAAAAGAAAGAAAAAACTCAGGTGGATACACAGGTTTGTGACTCGGAATGAGGTAAATAAACTTGGCTATTATATTAGAGACAGAATTTAACTTATCCTTGTCATCTTTGTCCCATTTCATGGCAAATCACATGACTTGACTTCAGGTCTATTGAGTCCCTAAAGTCATTTGCAAGAGTTCCTGACACTGCTCATTTTCCTCTGATTCAACTTCTGATCTAACTGGCAGGTAGACGTTTGATTTCATGGGTCTGTGGGTGTGGGAACAGAAGGTCTTTGTAGAACTGCACTTCAATGAATGGTTCATCAATCCACAAAGCCAGTCCAAACCCCAAGGTGCTCTGGATGGCATGTACATTTTTTAAACTGAAGAAGTTTTGTCGTATGGTAGCAGAGGCTTGACTAAGAGGAAATCATCCTTTATTGAACTAATCACAAACACCTTAGCTCTAGTATATATGTGTAAAGTGAAAAATTATAAAAAGTCAATACAAACAATTAAATAAAGCCAATTTAAGATATTACATACATGTCAGGTTATTCAGATGCCATGGAAATGTAATGGAAGTAACAGATTATGAACAATGTCCTGCTTAAACAAATAACTGCATTTTTTTTTTTTTTTGGTCACATAAATTTCCAACAAGCTAGATAGAATATCTACAAAGTGACACTAATGCCATAGTGAAACCCATTCAAAGGCGAAGTTTACATTATTTATTCCAGAGGCAATGTTTAATTCAGCTGTACCATGTAATGCGATATGGAAAATTTAATCACTATTATTATTGTTATTTATTATCTATGTTATCATTATTGGGGCCTAGAACATTTTTGACACTTAATAGTAATCAATAAATCTCCCTTGAATGGATTATTTTTATTATTTCTATATCAAACACAAATAATTCTAGGAACACAAATATATTAAAATGTTTGGGTATTTTTAATTTCTGAGCTCATCTGTCAAATGTCTATCATTTCATCCTGATCTGATGTCATTGCTTCCTTGAAGTCAATTTTTAAAACTTAAATGGATTTTCAATCTTTTGATTTCAAGGTTAAGTTTTGCCTAGGATAGATACAACTCTTTATCATGAAAGACCAAAACACACCCAGGAAGATTTTTTGCCTCAATCTAGTGAGTCCTAGTGGTCACTGGCTTCAAGAGATTTGACCATGACAGGCAGTCTTTCATGTCTGGACAGCCACACTGAATAAATGTGCCAAACACAACTTAGTGTGGAATGGCCAATGTACCATCAATTGAACCTGTTACTTTTTATCTCTACCCTTTTCTTTCTTTTCTTTCTTCTTTCTTCTTTCATTTATTCAACTTACACATTTTTGGGGCAGCTATCATGCATGGAGCTGACACATGCTAGGTTTGTATGTCTCAGTCCTTGGAGAGCTTCTCCTTTCTTTGCTATTGTCTGGCCTGTGAAGTTAGTCTATCACTAATAGTAATTGACCTTTCTCAGCTCTGTAGAAAGCACTCCAGTCCAGAAAGAGTTGAGCTCCTGGCCAAATCTGCAGAAACCCTTCCAGCTCTGTCCTTTGTTATCCTGGTTACATGCCCTGAGAGGACCAAGGAGGAGGAGGGAGAATAAAGCATTCTGGTAAGGGGAGAAAAACGAAAGGGTAGAAAGCCTACACATGTTCCTTCCTGCAGAGGGATGCTTCTCCTTCCAGGAAGGCCTGTTACTACCTTCATGACACAGCCTTTGCATTCCTGTCTGCTGTTACAGCTGGGCAGCATCTCCAAGACAGAGAGAGCTCCAAAAGGGGGCAATTCTTTTCTGAGTTTTCATAAGTAGCGAGCTACCCCTGAACCATCTCCCAAGTCTACCACTGCAGCTATTAAACATGCTTATTAAACATCTGGTGAATCAGCTTCATGCCTGTTGCTTCACCAAATTCAAGGCTTACAGAATGTTTTAACAAGGTTTCAGGTACCAGACTACATGCACTCACATTTAATCTTCTCAATAACCCCTAAGGAATGAGCTGAGAAACCCGATCAGATCCAGGATTTGTAAGCTACACCTTCTTCAGACTTTAATACTCATTTTTCTGACTTAAATAGCTTATCTATTAATGGATGGTCAGCTAACTGCAATATTAAGCAAATCAGGTCAAAATCATGAGTCATTTTTCATTAGCTAGTACTTTTGTTCTAAGACCAAACACCTTATTCTTAATAAAAGTAAACTCTCCACAGAGTTAATTTTGCTCTAGAGAGCATTTCTAAATTCAGTTACTTCCCACAGTACTGTTCCAGTAAAATGCATTTATGCTTTTTAAAAAAGTGTTTAGTTTTAATTATCTAATAAAAAGAAACATTATAATTTTGACCTGGGGGTGAAAAATAATCTCTCAAAAATGAGTATGTATAGCAATGCCAAAATTTATCATTAACTCAAAGAGCTCAAAGTTGATGTACTACTGATAGCAGACCTGAGACTTTGAGAAATGGTTTGTTATGACTGGTTTACCACCAGAAGATGTGGCTTTGAGTGTCCTTATTTCATAACTTGGTTTGGTATATGTAAAGTTCACAATGGTTTTAACTTAAAACATCCTTTATGAAATGAAAACAAATTTTCTTGGCTTAAGCCAATTAAACTGAAAAGGCTTTGCTTCTTAGCTGGGCTGTGAGTTCCTTAAGAAGAAGCACCAAGTAAAAATATTTGTATATAAGCTGGCCCTGGGTGATAAAAGCAACAGATGGGTAAACATCAAAATGATGGTAAAGAACAAGGCGGAGCCATTTACAATAATACAATGAAAAGACCATTTGTCTTTATGTATTTTTAAAAGGGTTATCTTCAAAAGACTATTCTGTACAGTGAAAAAAAGAGAAGCACATACAAATAACCTGATAATATATTGTCTAACAGTTTGATATTACTGATGAATTCTAAAAAGAAATATTGGATTATGTTTGTAATATGATCCGTACTTGGGTATGATTGAGTTATGATTAGAGCTTTAATTGGGCCACATCATTAGGGCATTGAGTCCCTGCCCCTTGGTGGGTGGGGACTCACAGATAAAAGGCATGGCAAAGGACAGAGTTGTTTTTTTTTTTATGTAGGAGTTTTGATATTGGAGTTTGATGCTGAAGCCTTAAGCTAGAGCCCCAGAAAGCAAGCTCGCAGAGGAAAGAGAAGCAAGACCCAGGAGGGGAGGAACACTGAGCCCCGGAAAAAGAAGCCCGAGGAAGGGAGGAACCCAGGAAACCTGAACCCTCGCAGGTGTTGGCAGCCATCTTGCTCCAACACCTGAAAATAAGACTTTGGTGAGGGAAGTAGCTTATGCTTTATGACCTGGTATCTGTAAGCTCCTATTCCAAATATATACCCTTTATAAAAACCAACCAATTTCTGGTATTTTGCATCAGCACCCATTTGGCTGACTAATACAGAATTTGGTACCAAGGAGTGGGGAAGTGCTTTTGCAATTACCAGAAAGAGGAATGGCTTTATAAATGGGCAAGGGGTATTTTTTGGAGGAATTGTGAGATGCCTGATGGAAAAGGCCTAGATGGTTTTGAAGAGATTGTTGATAGCAATATGGATGCTACAGAGACTTTTTATGATGCCTTAGAAGTAAATGATGACACTCTTAACTGGAAACTGTAGGAAAGGCGATCCATGTTTTAAAGTTGCAGATAACTTAGCACAATTAACTCCTGGTGTTTTAGATGGAAGGCAGAATTTGAAAATGGTGAGTCTGGGCATTGAGTTAAAGAAATTTCCAAAGTAAATCCAGAGAATGCAGCTTGGATTTTGCTTGCAGCTTATAGCAAAATGCTAGATAAGCGAGATAAGCTGAGGACAGATCTGTTGGGCACAAAGAAACCAGAAACTGACACTGGAAATTCCAAGCCTCTGGAAATCAAGATCCCAGAAGAAAGTGCCCCATTTGGGGACTTAACTAAACTTGAAACTTGTAAATCAATATTGAAGATGCAATTATCTAGGAAAGACTGGTGGAAAGTATTACTGTCTGATGGCTTGAACCCCTGCATCTTGCATGCTAAACCAAGAGGGTTTTTGAGAGAGCTGTATGAATAAAATCACTGTCAGCTTAGAATAAAAGGGGTATGGAAAGGAGAGACTGAAGGGGAAATGACTTTAAGAGGAAAAGCAGGGAAGCTGAGATCTGGAATTAGAACATCACTTTGAAATCGAACAAAGGATTCCCTGTAGGTCTATTGAACTGTGGAGAAACCGTGACTCACGTTTCCCTCCCAATTTCTCCTTATTATAATGAAAATGTTTATTCTTTATCTGTCCGTTTGTATATTGGAAGTAGATGAATTGTTTTGTAAATTTCAGAGATCTATAGCAGACAGGACTTTGCCCCAAGACAAACTGTATTTCTTTAAATTGATTGTGATATGATAAATATCCTTTTAAAAACCAACCAATTTCTGGTATTTTGCATCAGCACCCATTTGGCTGACTAATACACATTGCAAAACGCACCTTCGTCTGAGCTGGTATCTTGTTCTGTATTTTCAGTGTTGTGGTTTCCACTTTTGGTGCAACACTAGTAAACGGTATCTTTGGAAGTGTTTGAGATGTTGTCATCTCTGGACTCTCTACATCCTCGTCAGCTCCTGAGAAGATAAGCAAAGATGAGCTGAGGATATGACTCATGATGCAGATTTCCTTATTACCAGACAATATTGTCTTATGTTGATACTGATGAAACTAAAGTCTTTCAAAATATTTGCTCGGTAACTCAGCACAAACCTCCCTTCAGTCTTCACTGCAATGAAGAAGGCATTTCAAAGGGGATCTTGGTGTAGCCTAGCAATTTTTGCTATATTATCATCCTTTACACTCTCAATTAACCCCTCTTTCACTTGTATGTTCAGTCTCTCTCGTCAATTGAGATTTCTTCCTCCACGTTGCCAGATCCAAATGGCATTTTGCAGAGTGGCCCTTGTCTAAACAAATCTCCTAGCACTGGACACAACTAACTACCATCTCTTTGATGCAGTCTCTTTCCTTGGGCTTCTGTGACTTCCTGGCTTACTTCTTGCTTATCTGGCTATTTTTAAAGTCTCCCTTAGAGGTTCATCCTCTTCTACTTGGATACAAAATATTCAAGAGTTCTTTAAATCAAGTTCAGCCCTTATTCTACACTTATTCTACACTTCTTATTCTACACTTTCTTCTTATTCTACACTTTCTCCCTTACCTGTACCCATGGCTTCAATTGCCATCCAAATACAGATGGCATCTAAATTTACATCTTCGATTATATCACCCCTCTGAAATTCAGACCCTTATATCCCATAGTCTCCCTGATCTCTCTGCCAGAGGCCCTTACCCAGCTAATTCACCTCCAGTCTTCGGGGCAAAGTTCATTCCTTGGGAAAGGCCTCCTCCAACCCCTCCATATTAGGTAAGCATATTCCATTAAATGGTTTTTAGTACCACCTTTCCTCCCCTAATGGCATTTATCACAAGTATGGCATTTATCACAAGTTTATGATCATTTGTTTATTTGAGTAATTGCTAATTAAAGTCTCTGCCCTGTTAGACTGGAAGCTCACTAAGAAAAGGGGTGACATCTATTTTGCCCCCAGTGCCTAACACTGTGCCTAGCACGCAACAGGCTCTGATTCAATATTTTTTAGTAAGTGATTAACCAGTGATTTTCCACCAGAGTACTATTATTTGCCTTTTTACCAGAATAGCATTTAAGAATTTTTGATACTCAAATACAAAATTCTTCTAAAACTAATCATTTGTCAAATTTACAAAAAACTCAAACTCAAACTCATCTGCTTTCTGAGAGCCCTTTTGATAGTCTTGGATGAATGCCTGCAAATTCCTCAACCAAAGGAAAATCAGTGTTTTTGTTTTTTTAACAGAATCTTACTAATGTAATAAGCAAGTTGGAGAGGGGTAATATGCTGGAAACAGCACAATGACTATTACTATGCTCATTTTTTTTAATGTATCAACTGCCCCCTTTAACTTCCTATACTTATATAGAGAAGAAACGGCAGGGCATATTGGAAACAATAAAACATTTGGAAATAAAACAACCAAAACCTAGGACTAGTTTTGGCACTTGTTAGTTCTGTGTTCTTGATAAGGAATACTTGAGTTTCAGCTTCATCTGTAAAATGAGGATAATAATAACTAACTCTGAGAAGCTCAAATGGGATGTATACTCGAAAGCATTCTGTATAGAGAAAGTGTTATGCACATGTACATCTTCATAATGGTGGATCCAGAAATATACTGCTCTTTTACATTGGCCTACCTGATTTCCCATAAAAATTTTACATAAGGTATGCTTGATATGATCCTACAATCTGTTCTGAGAAAGAAGAGGTTTTTAAAGTAAAAAATCCCCTCAAGATAGCACATCTTAAGTTGGAGACAAATGAGCAATCAACCTCCCCAAGGTGGCTCTTCCCTGACTTTCAGTTTACACTGTTTTCTCTGCCTGGAATATTTTACCCCAAAACTTGTTTCCCCCTAGGAAACTCTTGCTTTTATTATCATGCCCAGCATCAATGGCATCCTTTCTCTGAAGTTTTCCTTGATCTCTCCATTTCAAAACTGTTTCTTACTGCTTACCACATCTCTTCTTTTAAAAAAAATGACATTTTCTTTTACTCATAAAAGAACAGATGTTAAAAAAAGAACACATGTTCACATAAAATTGTGAAACAGAGAAATACATAAAAAGTAAATAAAGTGATTTTACCACCAGAGAAACCATTGCTATTTTTGATTGAATGAATAAATATCCTCTTTTATTTACCTCACCTTCTAACAAGCTTTTCATTCCTTAACATGATAGTTCCCCTCTCCAAGAACTCTTTTGTGCCTTCAGAATATTCCTTTTTTATAGTAGCCTGTTCTTGTTTTACCATAAAAACATCACTGAGTTTAATAGTCAATTTTTCTGTAAGTTGTCTTCTCCTGTGAGTTTATGTCCTCTCCCAATTTTGGGGGTGGGAGATGAGGTCCTCTATCTTTCATGTTATAAGTTTTTCATAAATGTCTGGGGAATATCGATTATCTTTTTATATTTAGAGAGAAATACTAAAAAAGCCTTACCAGAGGCTTTTGAGCAGATTGTCAAATGTGGGAATCATCAGTAAGATATAGCTGTATGTTTTGTTGAAGAACTCTCTGAAACATTTCTTTTGAGTTGATCCAGTTTCGCAGAGGGGAACTTCCCAACCCACTCCTCTGCAGGTAGAGATGAGACTTCCAACATTCAAGAAACTAATTAGGAGAAGACAACTTCTTGTTTTCAGCATGGTACCCCAGGTCCCATCTGTGCCTGATCCCCCTAGTCTAGACACTCTGTTTTACCTTCTCCAGATAATACACCTCCAGTTTTCCTCTGAGTTCGAGGGCCATCTGTCCCTTTGCTGCAAGATGGAGGGAAGGAATCTGGAAACCTAATTGCTTCTTACAAAGACTTTCACCTAATTTTCCTACATTTTTGTCTCACTTTCACCCTCTGTTTAGTGTATCACCAATTCCTAGGTTTCAAGGGAACCTGCTGTGTAATCAGGTTGCTTCTTGGCTCTTCCACTGCTGGCTAACTCAGTCTTCTCATGCCTGCCAAGCATGTTACTACTAGCACGTCTGCTCTCCTGCTTTCAAATCAGTGGGGCTTTTGTCTCCTCTACAGTTTTATTTATCCAGACGAGTTTATGCCCAATTCCTTTATTGTCCATTAAGTGGGTATTGGAATGCATGTTCTGTCTGTTATCTTTATCCAAAAGTCTATATTTAACTCTTAAATTTTTGTCGTATGGCACTCTTCTCTGCAATGGCACCCATCCCATTTTGTTAAAATTATCTTCTGCCATTCCCTTGTAGTCCATTTACTTTTCTACTGGATAGCTTAATGGGAGTCTGGGCAGAAGGACTTTGGTCAAAGCCTTAGAAATATCCCAGTGCTGCTAGTTTGAACTGGGCATCAGCTAGGCAGGGCTTCTAACTCCAGAATGGTTCTGTGTCACAGACAAGCAGTATAGAGAAGACGGAAATGGAATGCACTCTCAAACCTGACTCCTAGTCGCTACCTTAGCTCATCACTTCTAACTGTGGGACCTGGGGCAAGTAACTTAATCTGTACCTCAGTTTTTCTCCTGTGAAAAGTGGAGATAATACAGAACCTATGTTCTGTTATAAGGATATGCTGTAAGGATTAGAACACTGACTGACACACTATAAGTACTCCACAAATTTTAGTTATAACTCAATTGCCTTAAAACTAATAATGTCTCCTGCACAGTACAAAAGACTTCCCAAGTCAAGAATGATACTCTACCTACTTTGCAGCAATGATCAGCCCAGGGCTAGAGCCACAGCAGAAGCAATGTGGCACTACACTTAAGCCTCAGCTTGATCTACTGATTAGTGGGTTCAGGATTTCAAATGATTCATTCCCATCCCTTTCACCTGGATGAGGGGGGAAGGCAGGGAATCAGGGGTGTGCACTCGTTTTCTTTAAATTAAACTTAAGTGCAATCTTGGCAGAAGTCAGCAAAATGATTTGGACAACATCCACAGATTCCTTCCAACTCTCGGGTTCTATGATCTGTGAAATGGGGACAAAAAGTGTCCATGCTTATTATTTCCTGTGACATTTTGAAGATGACAGTTACAAAAAACTTTTAAGGTGCTAAAAGAGAGAGAGGTGCCATGAGCAAAACATATTAATAGAGTTGTGTGCTACGTAGAATAACTCTTTTCACACTCATTGTGTGTACGCGATATATATCACTCTCCTGAGAATAACTAGGGCTATTTTTACATTAGGATTGCACTGTAAGCTCACTGTTACTAGGTCAGCCACACCTCTCTTGTCTTTCTCAGATTTGCCGTTTGCCAACTTAAAAAGCTCACTTTTACATGGCTAGATCTCTACCAAAGCCACAAATGATTTTAATTTTTTTCTGGTTCATTTTGCAGCCTAGGCCAATCTGATTGTTAGACATCAACTGTGATTCTACATTCAGCATAACTTTTAACCATCTGTTGAAAATACAAAGAAAACTCTAAGCAGAAGGGTAGTGGATAAGATTTTCCTAGCATTTTCCTGATTACAAATTCCCGATTTGGCCATTAATTAAATATATGCACAAGGTCTTCCTGTCTCAGCTTCTCAAGAGCCATTCCTAGCACAGGCAAAAATTTCCAACTATGCCAGATTATAAAAAAGGCCAGAATCCTTTATTCCCCCTTGTTTCCAATGTGACTTTGTAGCTCCTTCCATTAAAAGGTGCAGTCTAGGCTGGTTTTATGACATGCTTTGTCCAACAGAATTTGGTAGAAGTGATGATGTGCCAGTTCTAAGCCTAGGCTTCAAGAGGTTTTGCACACTTTTGCTTGCTCTCTTGGGATCTCTGCCCCCTCTTTGTGGACACATGGTTACCTTGTTGGAGGAGGGGAAACAGCGTGCACCAGAGCTGAGTCAGTCAAGTTGCCCTAGAGACCAGAGCTGAGTCCAGTCCAAGATCAGCAAAGCTACACACCTAACCTATAGCTGACCACTGACATATGAGGGAGTCCAACAAGCACAGTCTAAATTGCCAACCTGCAGAATGATTAATTAAATAAACAATTGCTGTTTTAAGCCACTAAGTTTTGGGGTGGTTTGTTATGTACCATTACTGTGGTCATTGATAACTGATACATCAGTGGACCTAAGTATATTAGGAGTAAGGAAGGATAATTCTTCTTGGTCTCACCTATAACCTTTAACATAGGGTAGGGGGTTTGATGAAACAAATGTTTGAGAGAGTTCTTTAAGGGTCGTTTTCATGGCATCACTCTGAAAGCCTTAATAATAAAATTAAAAGCTAATTTTGATAGAGCACTATGTGCAAACAATACCAAACTCTTAAGCACTTTAGATACATCAACTCCTTTAATCTTTCCCACAACCATGTGTTGAAAGGACTATTATTACTTCCCATTTCAAAACTGAGGAAACTAAGGCTCATGAGGTTAAATAAATTCCCCAAGATCTCAAGAGCTGTTAAGTGGTGGAGCTAGAATTCCTACTCAGGCATTCTAACTTCACAGACCATGATATAAACCACTGTGGGCCCTGCCTGTCTTCAAAGTAAGTTCCAGTTAAAATATGTGCATGTGGAGAACGAAGTTGAGTGTTTGGGAGTCGATGGCCTTACCCGAACCTGATGCAGAAGCATAGTCATCATCATCAATAGGGTACACTCCTGAAGCTTCCTCAATGGAGCTGTTGTCAAGGTACATGTCTTTATCAGATGTCAGCTGTGCTCTCTGAGAAAGGAAGAGAAGAGATTCAGGATGGAGAGAGATTTAAGAAATGACTCATGCTGTGGGGATGACTCCTCCCTCTCCTTTTCTGAATCCATATTTCTCTCCATATCCTTCTTCAGGACACCTTGGCAACTTGACTGAGGTCAAGAACTGACCAAAGATTGAAGTCCCTGAGAGAAGCCTATATACGTAGCCTAATCCTGTAGAATTAGGACAGTTTGGATTCAAGCACCTGAGCTGGGCTTATTTCGTTTCATTTCACTAGCCCTGTTTGAGTTTCAGTCAGCCCAATGTTAGTTAGAAGCCATCTTGGGCATTCTTGTTGCCAAAAAGTCACTGTGAGATTCCCTCACTGGAAATGCTACAAAATGGTACTCAGGTTCAGTCATCACCCAGGGATCCCCCAAGGCCTACCAAATGCTCACAGGCCTGGCCATACTCAGGGCTTCTTTATTACAGGCATGAGGTCCCCCAGTTGCCTGGGCAACCCAGAGCTTTCTGCCACAGCCCACAGCCCTGCTGAGGCCAGGCATGGCACTCCACTTGGAGCAGTACCTGCGTCTACTCATCTGAAAAGGGCAAAAGCCCACTGAGAGTCTGCGTCTAGGCCTCTTTGGATTAGCAGAGCCTTAACGACAAATACAGATAAACCCACATGAGCACATTCTTTTTCTATTACTGGCACATGGTAATAGCAAATCACACACTTAATATGGAGAGGGATCATTCACTAAGTATACCAGTTCCACAGCTTCTTAGCTATTCGATAAGAGTTTTAGGATAATATTCAACCTAATCCTGCCAAAAGAGTAAGTCTCATGAATTAGAGACAGAAGAGAGGTATAATTTCTTTAAAAATGGGTTTGGTAAATCAATACTTAACACCAGAACACATGAAAGTCCAGAAACAAATAAAACTGACCATCAGCTTCTAAGCATTTGTGTTTAGAAATAGGTAACACAAATTGTTGTACTATTTTTTAAAATTCAGATTGAATGCTTGTCCCTAATTAGGCATTATAAAACTGTTCTTACAACATTGGCTTTCACTAGATTTCCTCTTAAAAGCAAGCTTTCTTTTACAGCAGTAGCTTTAACTGGAACCTTCCTAGGAGGACAGGTCCAGCCCTCAATAACAGTTCTGCCGTATTCCCTCAGGTTTCAGTGGCTGGCTAGAGAGGTTGAGGGATTTTAAACATGATCCTACATTCTCTATTAGCTCCAAATGACAGAAAAACGTGGGAACCCATTTTGTTTGAGCTATAACACTGGCAGAGTCTGAGGACTGAAACCTTGTACAGTGGTTTTCTAGTGACCTGGCTTACAAGCATCACATAACCAGTTTGAGCCAAGAGTATGCTAGAACTTTTCTACCAGAATGACCAGAGTTTAACTCTGCGTTCTGAGGCAGTCCTGCATGACACTGGTTTCCAACACTCTCACCATTCCAAGCTATAACTCCCCAAGCTTATGAGCCCTAGCTGGAGTTTTGTGAGCCACAGCTCTGTTATCATCAGTGATCAACTTAACTGACCCCTGTTAGACTCTTAGCTCCTTTGAGGGTTAGGATTGCATCTCATTCAGTTTTTAAAAATTATTTTTAAATTTCTGTCTTTTTAAAAATTGTGGTAAAATATATACAGCAAAAATGTCATTTTAACCACTTTTAAGTGATTATACTTAAAACGGTATACTTTAAAGACTACAATTCAGTGGCATTAATTATATTCACAGTGTTGTGCAACTATCACCACTACCTGTTTCCAAAATTGCTCATCACCCCAAACAGAAATTCTGTAAAATTAAGCAATAACTCCTTAATCCCCCTCTAATGGTATTAGGGCCAATGTCTTATATGGGAGGTAATGTCTCCCATTATCATAAGGCATGTTCAGGTCCCAACCCCTGGTCCTGCGGGTGTGAACCCATCTGTAAAGAGGACCTCTGAAGATGTTAGTAGTTAAGGTGCGCCCAAACTGAAAGAGGGTGGACCTTGATCCAAGATAGCCAAGGTCTTCTGAGCAGAAGAAACTGGACATAGAAAGAAAAGCCACAGGGAGCAGCCAGAAGCTGGAAGTCAACGGGACCCGCAAGAGAAAGGAGATGCTGCCACCACGCACATGGCATGTAACAGAAAAGCAAAGAACCCCAAAGACTGCCAGCCAACAAGAACACAGGGAGGAAGCAATCTCCTAGCCTCTGAAGCCAATAAATTCCTGTTTTAATAGCTAGAAAACAAATACACCTGGTAACCTCTAATCTACTTTGTCTCCATGAATTTGTCTATTCCAGATAGCGCATATAAGAATCATATGCTAGCTGTCCTTTTGCATCTGACTTATTTGACTTAGCATAACATTTTCAAGGTTCAGCATGTTGGAGCATGTATTAGAACGTCATTCCTTTTTAAGGCTGAATAATAATCCATTGTATGAATACAGCACATTTTATTTGTTCAAACGTTGATGGACACTTGGGTTGTTTCCACTTTTGGCTATTGTGAATAATGCTGTTAAGGGCATTGGCATACAATATTTGAGTCCCTGTTTCAATTCTTTTGGGTACACACCTAGAATTGGAATTGCCAAGTCATATGGTAATTTCATGTTTAACTCATTTAGTCTTCTCCCTTCCCCTATCACAGTACCAAGCAAAAGGTAGCTGCTCAGCCAGTGTTGACTAGGCAGAACAACTCCAACAGGTTGAGATGTTTGTGTTCTCATGTAAAAGTCATTTTTTGGTCCTGGTATTCAGCTTCGTACTGTTAACTTTACCTGGAGACCCGTCTCCCTCTCCCTTCCCAAATCCTCTCTAGCACAAGATAGGCTCTGACTTCTCTAGCCCTTATTATGTTCCCTAGTTATAGACTATACCCTTGGATTTAATACGAAGATATTTAATCCCGATGTGTAAATTGAATATCTATTCATTAGATGGCCCAGCTGTCTAGACTGACATATCTCATTCCAACAACCAAACAGGCCAAAAATGTCTCCCAGAGAATTCTGGCTACATCACAAGTCACACTGGGCAGCCTAACGACTGCATTCCCCAGGACAGCCAGGCTCCTTAGAGGAAGCTGTCAGGCTTATAATACTGGGAGACATGGGGAAGAGGTCAGGGCATGTCTAGAGTAGCTAGCTTGGGGTCAGCAAGGCGCCAGGGTGGTTCCTGAGCTGAATGCTTGGGAAAAGCTAAAAGTATTTGTTTTCCTCTGTCATCCAGTGTGATGCAGGTAAGCTTGACATCAAACTAAAAGTTCTCTCCCACACTGACTCCAGGGCCTTCAAGTACCTTGGAGGAATTACCAAAATCCTTCCATAAACTACAATTTAATAATAACCAGGGTCGGGAAGTGGTCTTGGCCCAGTGATTAGGGCGCCTGTCTACCACATGGGAGGTCCGTGGTTCAAACCCCGGGCTCCTTGACCCGTGTGGAGTTGGCCCATGCGCAGTGCTCATGCACGCAGGGAGTGCCCTGCCACGCAGGGGTGTCCCCCGCATAGGGGAGCCCCACGCGCAAGGAGTGCACCCCGTAAGGAGAGCCGCCCAGCGCGAAAGAAAGTGCAGCCTGCCCAGGAATGGTGCCGCACACACGGAGAGCTGACACAACAAGATGACGCAGCAAAAAGAGACACAGATTCCTGTGCTGCTGACAACAAAAGATGCAGACAAAAGAACACGCAGCAAATGGACACAGAGAACAGACAACTGGGGCAGGGGTGGGGGAAGGGGAGAGAAATAAATAAAATAAATCTTTAAAGAAAAAATAATAAGCAGGGCCTTTTTCATTCTGCAGCTAACGCTCAAGGAACAGCTCCACTGTCTTTCCCTTAAAAAAGAAAACAAATCAAAACCTTCCAAACATGACAAATCCCTTTTCTGAAGATTCCATTCTCTGTGTTGAAAGGATTTTTGCACTTAACATGGAGAAGGAAATGAATCATGCATCAATATTCCCTTAGGACAAGAAGATGTGCTTCTCCTGAGAGCCATGAAACAGGGGAACTCAAGACTACAGATTTTATACCCTAGTCAAGTGCGGTCTCTGCCTCGCTTAGCAGAAAACACTTGGACACGTGCTGAACATTCTCACTTTCTCAATGGGACTGGGCCACTGGACGAAAGTAATGGAGAAACTGTGCAGAGGCATGGAGCAAACGTCCAAAACTGCAGCCTGACGGAAGGATTTCATCACTACGTTGTTTAATTTGGGACTGGCCGTTTTGTGAGGCAGTGCCAATAGTGTTGGCCAACAGGGTGCAGAGTACACACTGGAAGGAAAACAGAGCTGACCTTTCAGACCTTTCCCCCCTTTGCTGATGCAAGAGGTGAATACAGGAGAGCAAGGGGAAGTTGTGGAAAGCAACTAGGTATGATAAAAAAGAAAACAATCTGCAGACAAATACAGATGTTCCAGCTTTACCCCATGTTCAGTCAGGGAAACTGGAGCACTAAATGGCCTCTGCTAGTCTGAATTCCTGAACAGTGCACATCTCACTCAGTTTTGTGTTCCCCCAGTGCCTAGAAGGAAGGCAAGATACATATGTGCTTCCCAACTCCATCAGTCTTTCTCTGTCTCCACTGTTTCAGCAACCTCATCAGATTGGGCCTGCATCATCACAAGAACCTCCTTACTTGGCCACTGTCCCAAGTCTTTGTTTTTGAATCCATTCTCTGTTGTCCTGCCAGACAGACCTTTCATAAACTCAACATGATCACATCACTCCCTGCAAAAAACCCTTTATGGGGTCCCTGACACCTACAGAATAAAACATAAACTCCTGAGTCTGGAAGGAAGTTCTTTTCCAAAATGCTTTCACTTGTACTTCCAGGGCCAGCAGCTGCCACTTCTCCCACTCCAATCTCAGGCTCTATAACAAAAGTCTCACTAAGAGATCTGATGACACCAATTTCTTTTATATAAAACCCTTAAGAAGAAATGGATGGAAAACTGAAGAAAACAATGGTGATGTAGGCTTTTCATCCTTCATGATGATAAAAGCTAGATTTTGATAAAATGTTGACTCAATGTATTACCAGGCCATCAAGTGTACCATTCTTGGTTTTTAGTGAAAACTATCACAATCCTGTCCATTTGCTCAGCTAAGAAAAGTAGTGGCTGACAATCAAACAAATCTCCTTGTTTGATTTTTCACATTTAAGTAAAGCCAACATTGAGCAAATACCATGTTTCATACTGCCAGTGTGGAAATGTATTATTTAGAACTCCAAGGTCTTCCTGAAAAGATTCACCTACCAGGTAGATGTTCTTAAAATACCTTAAATTAGTACAGCTAAAAAGCAGCAGTCAAGACAAACCTTACAGCAATGGGTGTTAAATCTGCATTACAGTTTAATCCAGTTTAATAACCTACAGTCAGAAAGTAGAAAACCAAACTATGGCCATCCCACACTTCTGGACCTCCAACTTTCAGAAAACCAGCCTTTGGACATGAAAGTCAAATACCTGTGTGTTTTAATATTATATTTCTACATGAGATCAAAGAAAATAAGCAGACAAATGCTACTGCTTAGTTTTAGGATACAGGCACATACAGCCCTGATTTAAGTCTCAAAAGTACATTCACTTTTATGATGATCAGAAAGTGCCAAACTGGCTGTAACTTTAGATTATCTTTCCACAGGTGACAAAGTAAACTATTTTACTTCTAGCTAACACACACTGTAAATGAAATAATAATAAGCTAAATATTTCTCCCACATAGTCACTTAGTCATAGGATATACCTGTCCTTAAGCTGAACTGGCCGATTTTGGCTTAGGTAGAGCCCAAAGGAACATAAAATTTCAGAACCTAGGACTGGTCACTACAGTCACCAAGGTCATTTTTTATTCCAAAAATGAAGGAACAGAACACCATAGTCGCAAAGTATCTCAAACTCATCTGGTCTAGTTGGTGGTCCCAAAGCTGGTGACACCTAATTCTGAGCTCTTTCTAAATGTACATGATAGAATTGTTCAGTCTTCGGTTCAAAAAGATTAGCTGTAGTTGTTAAAATTTATTACGTCCCAGATTTTTTGTTCTAAGCATTTTGCATGTGCTGGCATTTAATCATTCCAATAATCTCCACTGCAGACAAAAGGAAGTGATGCTTGACTAGGTCACACGGAGAGTGAGGAGCTGGGACTCAAGCCCAAGTCTGGCCTTCCAAATGTGTGCTCTTTGAGAGGGTTTACCACACTGTCTACCTCCCCCTTGCTCCCTTTCTTTGTGATTCACACAGTATCACAGCAAAGTTCTTGAGAAGAACTACAATAAAAAACCATGCTGAACTTGGCTTAGCCCAGCAATTTCCAACTTTGTAGAAATCCAGAACAGCTATTAACATCTTTCAGAACTAGTGTCATAGGCATCTTAGACTGTGGAAAAACTGCATTAAGAGTTCAGAGTTCTATGACATCTGCACACCGATGATCAGAGTGGCATTATTTATGACTGCCAAAAGTCGGAAACAACCCAGGTGTCCATCAACAGATGAATGGACAAAACTGTGGTGTATTCACATGATGGAATGTTATGCAGCTGTAAGAAGAAATGAAGTCGTAAAGCATATTAAAGCATGGATGAACCTGGTCAACATTATGTTGAGCAAAGCAAGCCAGACACAAAAGGACAAATACATGATTGCGTTACTGTGAACTAAACATATTGTGTAACCTAGTGTATGATATTTAAAAAATTTATTTGTATCCAGTACATTTAATTGAGAAATGTATGTTTTTATTCAACTGTTTTCTTTTTAGTTTTTGTTTATATTTTCAATTATTAAATGTACAAAAAAAAGTTAATTGAAAGAAAAGTTAGAGCTCTAGCTTAACTGCTTCTCCTCTGCCCAATGTGTCCTGTTAAGTTCTCCACATGAAGGACCCTTGTACCACATACACTAACTGCCATTCACTAACTTTTAGTAATACCTTCAGATCCAATGATCAGGTGCCTTATTCAAATTAAAACTGTAATAGAAGGAAAGAACTCTATGTTTATTGTAGGAAAAAAATACAGTTGTCCTCGAATGTATGAGATATGAATTGGGTTATATAAGTTTATAAACACATATGGTTGTATTTACAAGCACCTATTTTAAGGGCTTGTTTACAGAGAACTATCTGGTACCTAACAATTTCCTAGGCTTATCCTGCTATCCTGGCTTTTATATACTACATGCTAACCATCCGTGGAAAAAAGCTATGGGGTCAAAGATGCAATTACACATGAGAGAAAATTCTCAAATCCTCTACTTAAGAAATTCTTCTGAAAGATCTTCAGTTCAGAACTAATCATCAATAATAGTCCTTAATTAATTACATTGAAAGCAAAGGTCTCTTACTTTAATAACCACTTCAACATACCTTATTCAAAGCAGGGGATTTAAATTATTTACTCATGCATATTAGGGGACAAACCTTAATTATGACAAAAAAATCAGTTTATTTGGGTGTGAGGGGTGAGGCACAAGGGTGGCTGGGAAAAGGCTGATCATTAAAATGTCAAATCATAGACAAGTATAGAAAAATGCAACTGTTTCCACAGAGCTTTTGTAACAAACCAAGACCTGGGCAATGACAAAATTTCTACTGTTTATTTATAGTCCTTTAAGTCCAATCCATTCATTTGGAAGTTACCACTGATGTTGGATTTTCCCATAGGATGGTTCTTACAGAGTGGGAATCTTACCTACCTAATCAGAAAGTCCGTTCCTTGCCAAGGTCCAGTTTTCTGCATCCCCTACCCTATCACTGTGTGATGAGGAAACAACATATGCTAAAGGCGCAACAATTAGAAGACGCCAAATTTTTATGAGGGCTGAAACCAAGCTCCGAGCCATTTGGTGAACTGAAATGACCAGATCATCTAAGGAAGCTATCTGATTACCCCATATCTGGGAAAGATAGATCAATGTTCTTTTACCTGTCTCTTTAAAAAGGGCACGGTGGCCTTATACTTGTGAGCAGGACTGCCAGGAAAGATAAGTGTGATCTAAAAAGAAACTGCCAACTCATTAAGAATGCCAACAAATGAATCAGGCACAGTGCTGGTCTTTGGAGAACACTTAAATGGCTGAAAAGTATTTTTAAAAGTAACACTGGGTTAAGTGTACTTACTATAAAAATTTTCCTATTTATTTATTTATTTATTTGTTTGTTTATTTATTTTTTCTTCTGCATGGCATTGTCTCAATTTCCTCTTGATTCTGGTTTTTCTGCTTGTCTGGTCTCTGTCTTTCAGAAAACTGTTGGCAGTTTTCCTCAAATGTTTGGGCATCTTTGGTTTGGTGGCTTGTATTTATTTATTTTTATTTATTTATTTTAACGATTTTTTATTTATTTCTCTCCCCTTCCCCCCCACCCCTATCCCCAGTTGTCTGCTCTCTGTGTCCATTCGCTGTGTGTTCTTCTGTGTCCGCTTGTATTCCTGTCAGCAGCACCTGGAATCTGTGTTTCTTTTTGTTGCGTCATCTTGCTGCGTCAGCTCTCCGTGTGTGCGATGCCATTCCTGGGCAGGCTGTACTTTCTTTTGTGATGGGCGGCTCTTCTTACGGGGCACACTCCTTGCGCATGGGGCTCTGTCCCCTGCGTGGCACGGCACTCCTTGCGCGCATCAGCACTGCGCATGGGCCAGCTCCGCATGGGCCAGCTCCACACGGGTCAGGAGGCCCTGGGTTTGAAACTTGGACCTCCCTTGTGGTAGGCAGGCACCCTATCCTTTGGGCCAAATCCGCTTCCCAGTTCTCTTTGTTTAAAAAGAACTGAATTTGATTCAAAGCAGTCATATTTCATAGCCAACGATGCTCAAATAGTCTTTCTTTAATAAAATGCTCAGCACAACAATCAGCACATTAAAAAGAACAATGAAAAATCTTGTCCCTAAGATTACTTGGCTCATCTATATTTGTATTTATGATTTGAAAGAATCACTCTCATTTGCAGAAAAAATACCTCACTTTGGGTATGTTTTTTGTATCTGGTGCTTTGAAATGACTTTTCTTCCTGCAGCTTCTATTGGTTCTACAGAACCGTACCTGGTTTAGTAACTGATTTGCCGGGTAAATTTAAAATAGAATCTCAGCTATGATGACCCAGAAAGATCTTATATTTTATTTAAGTGAACTATGCGCTCCAAGTGTGATGACAGACAAAAAAGGCAGAATCCAAGTACTCTACTCCTATTCCTCTGTAATATAAAATTTGGTAACAATGAACAGCACCATTCCTGGGCAAGCTGCACTTTTGTGTTTTTTTGCACAGGCAGCTCTCCTTGAGCGTGGGGCTCCCCTTCATGGGGGACACCCCTGCATGGCACGGCACTCCTTGTGTGCATCAGCACTGCGCGTGGGCCAGCTCATCATATGGTACCCCACGTTTTGACCCACCTATACGATGTAACCTACAGAAATTAGAGACAACTAATTAAAAGCAAAATATCCCAGCCAGAGAGAATTTTTACTTTATTTCCTTTTGTAACCTGTGAATTTTAAATACATTTGAATATATTATTAGTTTATGAAAAGAAAAAAAATCAATTAATATATTAGTTTATTGCCAATTCTTAACAAAAAAGCACTCTCCCTCTTCAGTAACAATGAAAAAGTCAACCAGGAAAAAACTAAAACAAAAACAGAACATATGGACAACCCTTAATTCTATTTGTGACAAAAGGTTCAAATTCCTGGTCCAGAAAGAAGGGATCTATGAATAATTAAATTGGTTGGCGACAAAAGTAAGGATCTATGAAGCAATGTATATTAAAAACAACGCCTGGGCCTTTGAGTGGGATTATGTTGAATATGCATGACACACAAAAGGAAAATGTTCATTACTTACAGATGTGTTCCAAAGTTGGGCTTTCTTCCTTTTTTGGAATATCAAACAGAGGGAAGCAAGATTTGTAGCCATGTTATTATAAGAATTGCTGCCTCTCCCCCTTCCCAAACTAGAATATTCCAGTATTTATTTTGCTATCCATATGACCACAGTTTAGACTAGAGTAAAAATAGAAGCCACGTGAGCCTAACCTGAAAAGTTCCAAGAGTTGGAGAGGGACAGTATTAATATGTTCTAACTGAAATAATGAGATTCTGTTTCCTAGCGCAGTTTGGCAAGAGAAAGGAGGGAAGATATTTGGAATTTATTTCTTATTCAGAAGTGTTTTTTGTACAAACTACCATAATGGAACAGACCCCAAGTCAAGCACAAGAAGCTAAGAGGCTCTGGTTTAGATTGAATAATTCACTCTAAGCGTTTTCAACTGCTGTAATTCTAAGCCTGAAGGCACAACCACACATATTCTCCTCCCTATGCAGAGGCTGACAAAATGCCACAGGTGGGGAGCCTAGACGAGAGGAAAACAGGAAAGGCCACTGATCCAAAGGGCAGACCAAGCCCTCGGTAGCCATGCCAGCCACACTCATTCCAGCTGATGCTGGAGCAAGAACCTGCACTCTTCCGACTGCATTGTTGATGAAGGAATTTCCAACTGAGCTTGTATGTCATGTCAGAGGCCTAAGCTAGAAGCGGGATACTCCATCGCTGGACCCTAAAGGGAAGCCTTGACTCATTGAAGTCTTGACTAAAAGATGTCAACTAACATAAATTGGCTCACCCCTTTGGAGAGCATGTCGGTGATGGGTTCTGAGAAACCAGAAAATTCTTTCTACTAGATTTTACAGCTCTCAGGAATTATCCTAAGGAAATATTGTAAAAGAAGAAAAGTTGGAGAATTTATTTCAATAGTAAAGCAAAATCATTGAGACAACCTACACGCCAGGTACGGGGGAGTAGCTAAGAAAATTACGTTGGATACACTAATCTCAATGTACTTATTAAAAAGTACAGACCATAATTATAGCAACAAGGAAAAAGGCATATGGCAACACATTAAACTGAAGGAGTATATTTTGTGTCTTTTCTAATATTACAGCTATATTAAAATTTCCTGAACATTTGACCAAACATTGAAAGGGGATGTGGAAGCTCAACGATTAAGTGGTTAGGATGGTGAGCTTGTGGATGAATCTATTACAAATTGGTATTACTGCTACATTTTTCTGTAAATAAATATGTATAGTTGTAAGGTACTGAATGACAGAAAGCACAAGACCAATGAGTCATGGTTACAAACAGCTTCCAAACACCAAAAGTACAAATGAGTTCCTGAAAGCAAACTTAGTTGTTGTTTTAACAGGTAATGCATTCAGATATATACATGTATATATATATATATATATATATATATATATATATAAAGAACTTAAAGAAAGCATCATGGAAGTATACGGGTATTTTAATGATAAACATTAAAAAATTTCACACTTCAGAAACATGCCACAGAATCTTAGAATAGTGTTTGGGTGGCTCCAGATTCCTCTGAGGTCACAAGGGCAAAAAGTCTAGTAAAATGGGTATTTAATTGCAACATTCCAGGTTCTAAAATGTCCTGGGTCTAATTACCCAACTCATTAGGAACACTTTGCTCCTGGGTTATTTAAAGCTAGAAGGCTTCTCCATGTGACAACCTGAAGAACAGTCGAGGTGAGGTTTCCTGGTTTTCCAGGGAACAAGCTCCCTTCCAACCTGGCCCCAGTCCAACAGAAGCCAGTACCTGAGCTCAGAGCACTGGGCCCCTACACACCTGCAGAGCTGGCGCACCAGGAAGCCCCACAGGTGTTTGGCACTGCTCCCTGGTTTTCAGTGTCTTTCCAGTACACTTATCTCCTCTGTTTGTAACGCGAGCCTCTCATTCAGCCTCTCCGAGCCTGCATCTTAGTTTACTGATTACAGGAAAGGCTCTTGAGTAGACTCAATGACTACTTGATCTAGGAGGACCTCTTAAATGAAGATGACATTTGCAGCTGGTTCCTTACACAGGAAGACTGAAAATGTGTCAGCACTTACCTAGATAATAGCAACAAAGCTCGAATGGAGAGGATAAAACCAAAGGTGATAAGACTACCGATTTCAAAACTAGAGTTAAAAAAAATACCTAAACGGAAGGCTTCCAATACCTAGAGCCAAGTCACCGTGGTGGCTACACTGTATGCCAAGGCTTATTCACATTCCTGATATCTACTATATAAACACCCTGATTTTGCCCAAGAATCACAGTCTCAAGTCCTGTATTTCTTTTTATTATATAAAGTAGCTATTCGCAACTAAACTTATTTAACTAAGTAATATAAACTAAGAGTATCAAACGACTTTTAAAGAAATGATTTCCTTGATAGAGGAACCAGGAAAAGATTTAACCATATTAGAGTCTAGTATGAAATCCATCCTAGAACCCGCATGAAATGCCCCCAACAGCTCCCAGGCAATGACTCTGCTTCATTGCTCCTGGGTTATTTAAAGCTAGAAGGCTCCTCCACGTGACAACCTGAAGAAAAGTCAAGGTGAGGTTGCCTGGATTCCCAGCGAACAACATGGCCTGGTGCCACTGCTAAGCAAATGCAGTGTAGAAAGCACTCATGTTGATGTGCTATCATGTTGTATATGAGTACTTTACCTGAAGATAACATTTACAGTCTTGTCAATGAGAAAGAAAGAAGAGGAATATTTTTCCCACTAATGATAATCAGTTTATTAGTTGCACACACTGACACGTGGCTAAAGGCCTTTGAAATCTAAAAGGTGATCTGATCTTTTCCAGGGCTGCCTCGTGTTTCTCATCTAGCCCAATCACAATCTATATAGGAAGACATCTGAAATTCTTCTGCGAGGGTTGCAGCAGATGAGGGGAAAGAGGCAGCTCACAAGATGGTAAAATTACATGCCTTTTAATTAAATTTAAAAAACCAAACAGTAATACTCAAGAAGCGCTTTTGAAAATATATAAAGAAAAACACATATCATGATTACTTTTTGCCCCCAAATGAAGCTGATTTATGGTGATTCACTAGTGACAATTAAAAGTCTCATTTGGAACACACAGAAGCACTATTTCTTAAGAGACATAGCCCTTAGTTTTCTAAAAATTTGCAAGAAAATGAAAAGAAAATAGTTATGAGTCAAAAATATATCTGACCATGTCAAGGATCTTTTTCCCTTTAAATGAGTCCGATAGTAAAAGATGTTTACCAGCAAATTCCACCCAAAGCAAGCCATCCCAGAGACATCTGGTGACTTAGCACCCTTACTAAAAAAGAAGTGATGATGCTAAACTTAACACCATTTTCTTCTAATTGTCACATTCCCTTTCAATCCCACCCAAATAATTGGGCTACCCCCATTCCTGCAAATTTTCTAAAGGAACCAGTGGCAAGATATATATATATATATTACATATATGGGACAAAACAAAATAAAAACCCTTTTAAGGATGAAAGCCATCTTGGCTACTTATTAAGTCTTAATTCCTAGAAAGCACAGAGTCTTATTGAGAATCGAACTCTAGGAGTTCAATCCACATTAATTGTCTCTCACTAGGGTCCTGTCACATACCTTGCGTGATGGGAACAGTTTCTAATAGATTTAACTGCTCCAGGCAAATCAGCCTCCAGTCAGCCTCTCTGCCCAGTGCAGTTTATAATTTAATTGATACAAGATGAGCACGCCCGTGTGTAAGAGGCGAAATGAAGACATATCCAATCCTTATAGGCCTCCCTGAAACAGCTGAGGAGATGGAGGCTGGGGAACTATCAGTTTCACTGTCCCTAACTTTGGCTGATAGACTTGCCTTTGGCCATGCTCGGGAACAAAGACATACTTCCGACTCTCCCTTCCTGAGGCTTAACCTTACACACCCCTTGGAGAAAAATGTCTTGCTTCTTGCTCCCCCTGCTTTGGGGGCTGCGGCTTGCCGCGGAGTAATCGCCGCTGCCAGGGGAACCTCTCTGGCATGCGTCCGGCTACTCCTCACCTAATGGCCTTCCTCTGCCTCGCTGCCCTGGCCCACTAGCCATGACCACAGTCCCTTCCAGTGGTCACATTGCAGGGCAGCCCCCATGGAAACCTATTTGGAGCTGTTCAAGCTCATACCAAAGAATGATGTTTTTAATACAGATTGTTCTTTTTAAACCTTTTACAAAAGCAGCTGTAATCAATTGTGCTGGGGGTGGGGGGGGGGGGCTCTGTAAAAATCTGCACTTGGAAAGCCCTAATATTGATTCTTTTCCCTTTTACAGCTTTTAAGAGAACAATTCCATGCTAAGAAACCACAGCCGATTTTTCTAGACTCTGCAAACATGAAACAGTATCTAAATTAAAATATATTTTTTTCTAAGAAATGAAATAAAAGCCACAGCAGATATAAGAAACCCCTCGGATATCCTGTCTTTCATTCAAAGGATAACAGGTTTGCTTTTTAAAGAAAAGTCGGTTGAGCAAATTCAATAATTATTAAACACTGATTAAACCTCAGCCACTCTTGTAAGGGTTCTTCAGCCGGTGACAACAGCTTAAAGATTGAGAGGAAATCAGTCTTCATTTGAGATCCAGCATTTCTAATTCTTAATTTGCAAGATAATATACCATTTTCTCTGTGCCCATTTAGGGAAAACTATCCATTCTAAAAAGCCTGTGCTTTTATAGACAATCATGGTTCCAAGTGGTCTCATCCTGAATAAACTTCCAAATACCAGAATATTTTAAGTCTTGTCACAGAATTATGGTAGATATATTATTCTGTCAAATTTGCCTTTTCACACTAGGTTGATTAGAAACTAAAGCATTTCAAAACGCAAAAAAGTCAATATTTAAAGCTACAATGTACAGACAAAGCAATTTCACATTTTCATTTAAAAATTATATTAAAACTCCTCCAGCATCAACAGCCAATTTCCAGATTAGACATTAAGGAAAAGCACACTTTAATGTAATGTCTGTTATCTGTACTTCTGCTTAGAAGGAAAAACTGAAAACTTTATTAAAATGTCATACATAAAATGAATACCAAACAGAAATCTAAGAAGACAGTTCATATTATTCTGTGTTAGTGTGGCACCAATCTTGTAAATGAAACAGGATCTCTCAAATCCAAAGAGCTGGCCGAAAAACCAAAAACAACAAAACAACAACAAAAAAACTTAAATGCTATTTGCTTTGCTCTCAAATAAAAGTAATTTCAATTTCAAGGGCATAAGCTACAACTTCTGTGGTAAATATCTGGTATTCATTCATGTTTCACATTCCTGACCTCGGAGGACCAAAGGAATTTACTAAACGACTGGTTGTACAATTTGCAAATTTATTAGTTGAGAAGTTTAACTCCCTTTCCACACCCATCCCAGCCCCTCAAATTAGAGAAGGTCCGTGCTTTTTTTTTACCAAACTAAATAAGCAAGAGCTGAGAGTTTGTAAAAATCCTTAACAGCAGTGATCAAGGGCCTAAACCTTTGTCAAGCCATACCTCCTGGGGCTGTCACACACGGAGGCTTTCACAGCTTCACTGGCCTGGGCAGTCTTTTTATCCCCAGTAAGTTATTTTAAGCAACTTTTAGCCAGCAAATAAATCTCCATGCTGGGCTTCATCTCTTTCATTGTAAAGCTGTTGCAGCACAAAATGGCCAAGCATTAAAGAGAAAGCAGATTCAGCCTGGTCAACTAATTTCAATCCCATCCTTGTATAAATTGAATGCTCTAGATCAGGGCTGTCCAATGAAATTTTCTGCGATGATGAAATGTTCCATATCTGTGTTGTCCAAAACGGCAGCCCCAGCTACGTATGGCTGTGGAGCAGTGGAAAGGTGGCTAATGCAGCTGTGGGATTGAATTTTTTATTTAATTTTAATCGATTTAAATTCAAACAGCCACATGTGGCTAGTGGTTACTGTACTGGCAGTGAAGTTCTAGAGAGAATTTCGCTGTAGGGCTCAATGCTCAATCCTCAAACAATAACTAAATATTAACAGAAGTCAGTGCCCGGCAACATGGCTGCCTTTTCCATAACTCTTCCTTGGCACTATACATCTCTCAGGAACATTACGGATTAGATCTGACTAGGTCATTTAACAAGTATTGATCAAACACCTACCATGTGTGGAAACGTTCTTTCATTTGCCTAAAAATAAAAAAGGAAGCTTCAAGAATGAAAAGCAAACCATGGTACATCTATAAAATAGAATCATATTTCATGATAAAAAGAAACACGCTATCAAGCCATAAAGAGACATGGAGGAACTTTACCTGCATAGTGTTAAGTGAAGGAAGCCAGTTTGGGAAGACTATGTACTGTATTGATTCCAAGTACAGAGCATTTTGGAAAAGGCATATAGAGACAGTAAAGAGATCGGTGGTTGCCAGGGGTTTGGGAGAAGGAAGGGAAGGGTGAATAGGAAGAGTCCAGAGGAATTTTAGAACAGTAAAACTATTCTGTAGGAAACTTTAATGGTGGATCCTTCCAATTATACATTTGTCAAAACCCATAGACCCATATAACACAAAGTGAATCCTGATATAAACTATGGGCTATAGATAGTAATAATGTACCAATATTGGTTCATTAATTATAACAAATATACCATACTAAAGGCATGATGCTAACAACAAAGGAAATTGTGTATGTGTGACACAGACAAGATGGCCCTGATGTGGGTACATGGAACTCTATGCTCAATAATTCTGTAAATCTAAAATTGTACTAAAAAATAGTCTATTCATTATTATTATTATTTTAAAGGCAAAGGCAAGCCTCAGGTCAGGCAAATCTTAATAAAAAGATCACTTTCTTGAACGAGATGAAGTCCAACTTCAAGGAGAATGTCTCAGGCCTGCTCTGAACTATGCTCTCCTTTAGAATGACCACAGGTTTTTGGCAAACCAGCACACTAAAGATGGTCCTTGGCTGTTAACAGTATGTGTACTGGGCTGTTTCACCCCCATGACATCAAACTCAATTAGCTTCACTGAATCAGTGACACATTCCTGGACTTTTCAAAGTGACAAGCAGTCCATTCACAGATGTGACAGGTGTTGGGCATTCATTCATTCTTGCTTACATTGCTGCAACAAGCAAGAAAGGAAACTACTGAAACCAGAAAGGCAAGTGCAGTTTTTTCTGGGAAAGCGGCTTACTTGTCTATATGTATTAAGTAACAAGTTGCACCACCAGTTCTATACACTTAGCTTTGCACTTTTTGGGATAGTCCGATGCATTAACAGAAACTGCAGGGGGAAATTTTTCTCTAGTAGATCCTGGTTAAAAAGCAACTATAAAAGACATTCTTGGGACAACTGGAGAAATCTGAATATGGACTGGGTATTAGAATATATTATGCAACTACTTTAGCTTTCTTAGATAAGATTGTATTTATATAAGATATTGTCCTTAATTATTGGTGGAAGATAAATGGTTGTTCATTGTACTGCTCTTGCAACTTTTCAGTATATTTGAGAAATTTTACAATTAAAAAGTTGGTGGAGAAACTCAGTAGAAAAACTTTCAGATGACACCAAAGCTGATCACAGGCAAACACTCAACACAGATGGGACAAAAAAGCACTGTTTTCAAGCCAGGAAGAAGAATGAGCGGAACTTCACTAAAAATCAGTTGTTTAGTTGGCTTGCACTAACTGGGCCCACAAAAGACCACATGGGGATGATGAGATACTCTTCCAGGAGAAAAGAAGGCTATGAACTTGGCAGATAATCTGGAGTCCTCAAGTGGGATCCCCACCTTTGAAGACAGAAAGGGGTCAGCAAAAGAGGCATCTTTGTAAGGGGAGAAAACAGATCCAGTCAAGGTCAGGAACTTCCTTATCAGAAGATATAACACGTATCTGACATGCAGAAACAATTTTTATACATGTGGCTTTAATGGAATTCATATATATATATATAATATTATATTCAAAAGGCTAAAGAAACAGAATTGAAGGTAAAAATTACAAGTTGAGAGTAACTCAGATAATATCACCAGGAAAACAGAACACTGGCTCTCTGATCAAGGGGAAGGTTATTGAACAGCTGTGACTGGAGAACAGCATTCAGAACGTCACTCCTATTGCTATCCTCCCCTTTCATTAAATTAACCAAGAATTTTGAGGTAGCATCAAATATTAAATTATTAATCTACTATATTAAATATAAAAAGGGCAACTTGGAAATTCAATATGTACACTTATGATTGGTGTACTTTTCTAATTGTGTGTTATACTTCAGTAAAAACTGGACTAAAACAGAGTTCTCTGAGTTTTAGAGAACAAACCCTTTCTGCTGGTCACAGCATTCTCGTTAATACAGCTTTGCATTTACCAATGTTTACAAGGTACACACTGGAGGATCAGGTGGCTCTTCCTGCACAGCTGCGTATCTGAGTACTAAAGTCGAAATGATGTCAACAGTCACTCTAGAAACATTTACTTACCAGCCTTATCATCTTATGGGAGCAAAGCAAATCCCCAAAATGGCTTGGATATCTAGCTGGCTAGAACATACATGTAATGCAATAACATTCCCATTTTTGTGTTTTCCAAAGTAACCATAACATAGAGATGGAAGGTGTTAAATGTCTTTCAGAGAACAATAGTTCAGACTAGCCTCAAGTCTGAAAACCTTCAGCTGGAAGCCGTCAGGTGCCTATGGACAGGTGTGATTCCTATCACAGCAGGGTAAGATCCTACATACCCTACAGAGAGCAGACCCAGCTTGTTACTTTATAGCTAACGGAGATCTTACACCTGGTAATCACAGATTCCTACTCTCAGCTGGTTATTGCTAAGAGGGATGTAGGGTTGCTTTTGCAGAGAATACTTAGAAAGCATTTATGGCTTAAACTCTGAATAACTAAATGACATCTCTAGATAAATTCAAATAAACTGCAGGTAAGCTTTTTGCTGCTGGGAAAGAAGATAACTTCTGGTGATAGTGATCTCATTTCTCTTCACACAAGTTCCCTGATGAAGAGTGCAAAGATCCTGGTGACTCAGCTACAACCAGGGGTTTTCTGAGATCTGTGTTCAGCCTGGCCAACCCTAGGGAGGTTAGAGATTTGGGTCACCCCTTAAGACTAAAAATGCTGGCCATCCTATGTCCAATTAAGCCAAGAGTAATGTGCAGGATGCTGTGCAAGATGCTTAGATCATGGAGTTGAAGATGAGTTGATGCTGGGAGAGGCAAAGGGAGGAGATATGGAGAGTGGTGGGAGAAGAAGGGTAAACTGAGGTAGGGGGAACACTGGCATTTAAGAAAGCACAGGGGACCTAGACAGCATGAGGAATTTGGAGAAATCCTAGTTCTACATGGCAGAGGATAGAGTGAGTGTCCAGGAAAAGGAATGACAGTGTGTGGTGAGGGTTAGGTTATGAATGGCCTTCTGTGAAAAACTAAGGAATTTCATATTTATTCTTATGAAAATGAGGAACTTTAAGAAGAAGATCAAATTTCTGTGTTTGGAAATATGCTGGGTGTAGTACAGAAGATGGATTAGTGGTAAGCGATAAGGCAGAAGGAATGGAAGAGGTTGATGTTAATGATTTTAAAGTAGGTAGAATCTATAGGCCTTGTCGATTGATTGAATGAAGGGGTGAGGGAAAGGATATAATTATTTTGTAAAAAAAAGACAACAGTAGCTGCTGCCCTCACAGAGCATTTAGTGTCAGTACTGCTAGCACTTTACATGCATGAGCCCTTGAACTCCCCCCAAACACCCAGTAAGGGGGGTATCACTATTATCCCCTATTTTACAGCTGAGCCTTGCAGGTTATATGGCTCACCCACCGCTGCCACAGAGTAAGTCTAAGGATAACAGTGGGGTTTCTGGCTTGGGCTCCTGAGTATGGGACTCTGTCACTTGTATTGGGTATGTGATGGGTTTGAGGAATGAGCAAGTAGGAGTTACTAAAGTAAGAACCAGAAATGATACCTGGAAGATGGTAGTTTCCCTATTTATGCCAAATGATTACATTCTGGTAGTCCTTTCAGCCACTGGGTGGAAGGTTAGGAAGCAAAGTAGTGGGGAGTTGTGATGGAAAGAGAATCTGAAATCAATATAGTCAATATACTTGGATTTAAACTCTGAGATTGAGATCCATATCTATAAAATGAGAAAAATAATCATGACAACCCCCTGGGGTTGGTGTGAAGATTTAAAAAGTGAAAATGGGTGAAAAAGTTCATGTAAACTATAAAAAACAAAAACACTCTACAAACAATTATTTTTATTTGTGTAGATGCAGTCACTCTTTTAGACAGGTCATATGCCATGTTAAATAAATGTGACTGTTTTCCAGACTCAAGCTATCTCTGTGAGGTTCACACAGCTCTCCCAGTCTGTGACATAACTAAGGAAGGCAGTCACAATTATCTGGCTCATCTCGACATGGACAAAACCAAACCAAATCAAGCAAAAGAAGCTACTTAGGACTGAAAATGAATGAAAGGATCTAGAGCTAAGCCAAAACCTAACCCCTTCATATAAAGCTACCAAAGTAAAGAGTACCTCATGAGGTTACAAATACAAATAAAACTTGTATTAGTTGACCCATTGACAATAAATACAGACCCAACAGAAATAGGCCACAATATATGTGCATAGCTGAGAAAAATTCCTAGAAACTGTGTGATAGTTTCTGGGCACAGATTTCTAATTTGTGGCTCAGATATTCGTAATTGCATAATGGGGAACAGTACACACCTTTACTGTTTTTAGAAGATTAGCTCTAGGCTATCAAGACAAGACATCTAGTAAGCCCAGGAGAGCACAAAGTATCCAGTCAATCTTTAAGCTCAAAACAGCTTGGGAAAAACCAGTCACCTCCATCTCACACCTCCTGAGATGCAGTCAACCGACAGAACTGTTGCACTGGGGATTTCAGATATGACACAAAACACCTCCACAAAGGACCCGAGCTCAATGCAGTAATCATTAACTCTGCCTGGACCCACAGTCCTCAGCAGGTGGTCAGAGATGGTTCAAAGCCCAGAAAATGTTTACATGAAAGGAAAGACTTTAGGTACTATCTTTCCGTTTAATAAGAACAAATATCCAGGGGTTCTGGAGTCAAAGACCATTAAGAAAGAGATCAGCTCTGCAGCACTTCCCACAGGGTTACTGCTCAATCTTCCAGCCACCACACCCCAGAAAAGGCCCCATAATAATACACAATGAGGCCACCAAGGTGAACTGGGGAAACAGAATGAGAGCAGCCGCCGAAGGCCTTTAGTCTAAGGATAAACAAGCCCCAATTTTCCTTCCTAACAACCCTTCCCTACCGAGAAAGTCAACCCTTCAATTTGTCTTGAGCCAAGACCTTTCCAGAAGAAAACGTCTACCTATGCAATAATAATAAGTGCCCCCAGTGACAATAATAATAAATGCCCCAAAAAGTCAAGATCCAAACGTGTTAATTCTCTCTCCCTCTGGGTCCAAAAGCCACCAAGCTGACAAAGACAGAAGTTGGTGAAATAGAAAATGTTCAAGGTATGGCTTCAGGACTTTTTAAATTATGTGTAACAGTTTTGTTTGTTGCCAGCCGGGTTTTCCTCCATTTCAACAGATTTGTTGTCAGGCATTATGCTATATATTTTTTGAATGTAATATTAAAAAAATAAAAACCAAAAAAAAATAAGTCAATAGGATGGGGTCCGTCCTTCTGAGGTTCCCACCAATGAACAAATTATTGGAAAACAATGAAATGCTTTCTTTGTTAGCAGACCATGCATATCACTAATCCCAAAATTATAAAGAAAACATTAAGTTGAATCATAAAAAATTTTGTGGGCCAGAAATACCAGCACTGTCTACTCTAATGATTGAAGTGATGACTGCATTACTATGTGATTATACCAAATACCACTGATTATACACTTTGGATGAATTGTATGCTTTATTAATATATATCAATAAAATTGTTTTGTTAAAAAAAATACCAGCAATTTCATATGGTTGACCCTACATAGAAATCTGCATTTTTTATTAGTTTGTTTCTACTCCCAAGTTTAATGCAGAACTCAAACAGTATCCAAACTCTTCACCAGAGCCCATGAGACTGCATGATCTGGGCCCCACCCCTTCTTCTATCCTTATTTCATCCCACTCCCTTGATCGCGCCAAAGTTCAGTACAGGAAACATGTAAGGCACATTCCTACACAGGACCTTTCCACTTCTTCTTTTCTGTGAAACTCTTCCTTCAAACCTTTTTTGCCTATCCCTCTTTATCCCAGTGTGGACTATTAGAAATATGTGAGCCACACATGTGAATTTAAATTCTCTTGTAGGCACATTAAAAAAAAGGAGATGCAATTAATCTTAATAATATTTTAATTACATGCAAATTATTAACTTTTCAACTCGGAATCAATGTAAAATTTGAGATATTTTACAATTTTTTTTCATACTAAGCCTTCAAATTCCATTGAGTATTTTACACTTATAGCACATCTCAATTTGGACTGGCCTCCATTGCAACTGCTCAATATAACCACAGGTGGTCAGTGGCTTCCATATTGGACAGCCAGATCTATTCTATTACCTTGCATATTTTCTTCATTCACCTTTATCTATTTGAAATTATCTTTTTTCTTTGTATGTTTACATGTTTTCCTGTCTCACGCCAGCAAAATCTAAGCTCCATGAGAGCAAGCCCCCTGTCTGTCTTTTATCCTACTCTAAGCCAAACAATATAATCATGCAAATATGTGCTAGACAAATGTCTTTAAAGCAGATGCTCTGGAAGTGGAAGGGTGTGCCTCCAAAACATATATCAATCACTGAGATTCTGTACTTTCTAGGATGCAAACAGCAGTAGAGACTTCTAGTAATGGTCCCCTCTGTACAGGAAGTTTAAGAAGCAGCAGTGAGGTAAAACGGTCAAGAGTCTTCAACCAGACTTGCTTGGCTCTGCTGCTCACGAGCTGTGGGACCTCTCTGACACTCAGGCTCCTCATCTATAAATGAGGATGACATAATGGGACCTACCTTATAGGGTTTCCATGAGAATTAAATCAGTTAATACTTGTAAAGCACTTAGAACAGTGCCTAGCACTCTGAGTGAGTGTTTGTTAGATCAAGAAATCAGGCCAATATGTTACGTTGTTGCTTTTTCAGAGAGGCAAGCACCTCCCTCCTTCCAGGCAACCATACCCGGATTACTTTACAGAGGGCACATGAGCTCACATACTCTCCCTTACTTACAACCCTAACAGGCCCCACTGCCTCCAGGAACAAGTCTAAACTCTCCAGAGTGGTGAGCTAGAGGCCGGGACAGAGTGGGTGAGATCAAGACTCCAGCTCCTCCCTCCTGGGGTTTGCCCAGCCTCAGCCACTTACAGACTGAGCGACCTCTGAGAAGTTCCTGAACGTCCCATACCTTAGTTCTTCATCTGTAAAATGAAATAACAATAAGACCTACCTTGAGAAAATTAAATGAGCTAGCACGTGCCAAGAACTTTTTAACAATACCTAGCACAAAGTATTACCTGAAAACAAAATATCATTTATTATTATTACTCCATAATTAGACTCCAATATATCTTTATAACATTTTTTTTTTTTTTTTGATGTTCCAGGTCAGGGAACTGGGACATGTATGTGGGAAGCGAGTGCTCAAGCACTGAGCCACATCAGCTCCCCTGAGATGGTCTTTTCATTTGTTTCCTTTTTTGATTTTTTTGTTTTTGTTTGTTTTTAGGAGGCACCAGGAACCAAACCCAGGACCTCCCATGTGGAAAGCAGGCGCTCAACTGCTTTAACCACATCTGCTTCCTTACAGCTTCATTTTTTTTTAAAAGATTTATTTCTCTCCCCTCCCTGCCCCACCCCGCCCCAGTTGTCTGTTCTCTGTGTCTATTTGCTGCATGTTCTTCTTTGTCCTCTTCTGTTGTTGTCAGTGGCACGGGAATCTGTGTTTCTTTTGTTGCATCATCTTGCTGTGTCAGCTCTCCATGTGTGTGGCGCCATTCTTGGGCAGGCTGCACTTTGTTTCGCGCTGGGCGGCTCTCCTTACGGGGCGCACTCTTTGCGCATGGGGCTCCCCTATGTGGGGACACCCCTGCGTGGCACGGCACTCCTTGCGCGCATCAGCACTGTGCATGGGCCAGCTCCACACAGGTCAAGGAGGCCCGGGGTTTGAATCGCGGACCTCCCATGTGGTAGACGGACGCCCTAACCACTGGGCCAAGTCCGCTTCCCGTTTTAACAGCTTTATTGAAAGATAATTCACGTATCTTAGGGTTCACCTATTTAAATTACACAATTCAGTGGTTTTTAGTATATTCACATAGTTATGCATCCTTGACCACAATCAATTTGACAACAGTTTTTTTATTGCTCCAAAAAGAAGCCCCACCCATATCATTTAGCTGTCACCTCCACCCTCCTCTCCATAGCTCCAGGAAAATCACTCATCACAAAACTCTATGGATTTACCTATTCTGGACATATCATATAAACAGAATCATATGATATGTGGTCCCTTGAGACTGGCTTCTTTACTTAGCATGTTCTCATAGCATTATTTTAATCATTTAACAAATATTTTAGTACCTCCTATGTGCTGGGCACTAGCCTACATGGCTCTTCCTCTTGTAGGTGCTTACAGTCAGGTCAGAGAGAGGGTAACAGTCAGGTACAAGCCAGGGGGATAGAGGCTCTGCTAAGGGCAGTCCACTGGGCTCCAGGACCACAGAGCAAGGAACCAAACCCAGTCCCAGGGTGGGGGTCAGGGAAGGTCTCATGAGGGAAAGGATATCCGGGCTGAGACTGTAAGAAGGACAAAAAGAGGAGGGTGAGCATGAAATAAAATGTTACCATTCTTACCCAAGTATCAGCCAAATGCAACATCTTATCCTTCCCTGATCACACAATGATGGTTCATTAATCCCTGCCTTTATATGCAACTTTCATCCACTTTCTAAAAATTGGGTCATCTATCTTTTTCTTATTGATTTGTAGGAAATACATATATATACCAGATACAAGTTCTTTGTCGAATATAAGGCCTTTGTCAGAAGCACGTACTGCAAATACCGCCAGTTTGCCTTTACTTTCTTAATGGTGTCCTCTTATGAGCAGATGTTTTCATTTTGATGAAGTACAATTTATCAATGTTTATTTTTGTATCCTGTTTAAGAAAACGTTGCCTAACCTAAGGTCATGAATATTCTCTTGTTGTTTTAGAAGCTGGATAATTTTATCTTTCACACTTAAACCTGTGATTCATGTCAAATTAATTTGTGCATGGTACGAAGTAGAGGTCAAGCTTCATTTTTTTCCCCACATGGATACCCAGTTATTAAAAAGAATGAATTTTCCCCACAGAATTGCTTTTGGCACCTTCGTTGAAAAATCAAGTGATGGTTTATGTGAGTCTATTTTCTTCTGTTCTCTGCCTGAAGAGGCTTTTTTTCTTTTTCTACCCAGAAAACTTTTGCAAGCCTTTTAAGCCCTTAATGGAAACATCCTATCTACCTGCAGATTTCTGACTCCTGCCCCTACCCCCCCAGGCATATCTGATGCTCCGACACATTTTGTTCACACCTCTATAATATAATTACTGGCATTACAATCTGACTTAATGCATATCTGCCTCTCCCAAGCAGATGGAGAATTCCTCCATTCATCTGTTTCCCCATCATGAAGAAGAGAAACACTCAGTAGTACTTATTGAATGAATTCACTCTTCCTCTAATTTCCCATACAACCAAACACCCACATTTCCCAAATGGCGTCCTGAGCTATGATCCTAAACCAGCTCTAAATTAAGCAGCTCCTGGCTTCAACAGACCCACGCTTAATTTACAGTATTGATAAATTCACACTCTACAAACTCACAGGTACAAGTAGGGATGGCACTAACTGTTTTCCCTTAGGCAGGTTATTGAACCTTTCTGACCCACACTATCCTCCTCCAGCTACTTTGCCTGTCTAGCTAATAAAGACAGAGCTTCAGGGCACTATTCCAACAATTTTAGCAATTATTCCAACCATTTTAGCAACTGGACAATTGTTTAGCCTCTCCAACAGACTTTGGTCATCTTTCAAAGGTACACTATGAAAAAAATTCATTCACATTCGCCTCCCCCCATTTTTTTTTAACCAAACTCTTTGGGTTGGTCAGCAATTTATTCACTATAGTTAATATTCCATTTTCCACCCCTACAAGATGTAATCCTTCACCACAAGATATGCCAAGGTAATTAGGAACTTCTGAGGAGTAGAGAGAGGAAAAATGCACAGGCTTCGATGCATACCCAGGGTCTACCTGGCTCACATCTTGTACAACTTTACAACACAAAGGAAAGAAAACTGAAGCAATTCTTTAAGTTTATTGATACTAAAACATACAAATAAGCTTCACTGGCATATACCAGGTAAAGACCCAGGAATGATGCCTCTAGAAGGAAGTAATGGGGAAAAAAATATGACCTTTACAGTGTTTCACAGATCTGGGATTGAATGACAGCACTTTTTAGGAGTTTCTTCTTTTAAAAAGTGAGGATAATACAACCTTCTACAGTGGTTATAATGACTGCCTGTACATAAAGCGTCTAACAGTGTCTGGCACATAGTATAGACATTCAATAACTGTTAACTTCCACTCCATTTTCAGAATACGGGTAGGTGATTTTTTACTGTAAAATAGAGCTAGAAAAAATGTTTAGGGCAGATTAAAGACAGCTGAATATGCCAATACTTTACACTTTAGTAAGACACTTTTCTCCTCAAACAGCACCTAAGAAATGAGAATTCTTCCCTATCTTTTTGTTGCAGAATTCTTGAAGTCAGGCTATGATGACATTGGATAGAAATTGTTAGAGACATTAGAGTTTACTAATAAATTATCACTTGCATAAACTTTAGAAAATAGAGAGGGACTCTAACACACACATATCCCTCCCCAAAAATAAATGCTTACAATGATATTCAAGTATGGAAACAGTGCCCCTATCTCTCTAACTGCAAAATCAAAATGACTTGAAAAATGTTATGGTTCACATTTCATTGTTTTCCCAGGAATGTCGTGAGTAGAGCGCTTGAAAACCCTTACCGAATATTCCTTGTCCCTCTACTGAAGCAGCTGTAGCCTCTGCTTCCAGAGCTACAATACCATTAATGGTTTTATAACTTCACAGCATTCGATGAATTAAATACGCTCAAATAATCGAGAGATATTTAAAGGCTGTGGGAGAGTTTGAGTGTTTAAATTCAAAGTCGACTCTGGCGCTCATATACGAAATGCATTTTTAAATGATAATTACATATCTAAGAAGCCCACATAAAGTCAGTGTGCTAACCATCACAAGCCACCAGATACTGTGGATTGTGTTTAGTCCACGACGCCTTTCCTACACCCTCCGTATTAATGCTTACTACGCTCCCAGGAGCAAAACCTGGCGGTGTTGCCAGGGTCGACATGCTACAGATGGGGAAGAAGAACGCAAGTCGAAGGGCCCATCCAACACCACACAGCTACAGGTGTCAGGAGGGGCGAGAGAGAAGGAAGACTCGAGACGTAAGCCCAGGTCTTCTGTATGATGTGTCCACCGTATTTTTCTCCACAGTATGAATCCCCTGAGTGTAACATCAACTTGGCTATTTGCACTGGTTGCAGAATGCTAACTCCAAGGTACCAAGCCACTGGTCACTCACTGCCTGTCCCTGAGCCCTTCCTCTCCCACTGCCTGGGGGAAAGCCAACACATTCAAAATCCATCCAACTTCTTGACTTCTCTATGCAGCCTCTCCCATCGATACCTCTAAGGCTCAGGGAGGGAAAGCAGTCTTTCCCAATCTCTGTGTGAAGCAGGGCCACGAAGCCAACACACTCTCAACACCATAGATATCAAAGCAATGGCTGCTGTGTCCCTTATTTTCAGTCTCCATTCCCCATCTCATAGTTTTCCACCAGGACCTGACCCTAGCAGAACAACAAGACCATACAGGTATGTAGTATTAGGACTAATGAGTTCCACTCTATCCAAAATCCTACTTAATAAAGACTCAACCTAAAGTCATTTCTTCAGCATTTGGAATGAATGATTGTTTAAACCATGACGACACCATGTAAGACCCTGAGATATCTTCACAATCACAGATTAAATCTGATTCAGTACAGGGAAGTAGCCATGGCTCAACTGATAGAGCATCTGCCTACCATATGGAGGGTCCAGGGTTTGATACCCAGGCCCTCCTGACCTGAGCGGTGAGCTGGTCCATGCGCAGTGCTGCAGTGCACAAGGACTGCTGTCCGACGCAGGGGTGCCCCAGTGGAGGGGTGCCCAAGGCACAAGGAGTGCACCCCATAAGGAGAGCCGCCCAGCGTGAAAAAAAGTGCAGCCTGCCCAGGAGTGGCACTGCACACACAGAGAGCTGATGCAGCAAGATGACACAGCAAAAAGAAACACAGATTGCCAGTGCCACTGACAAGAATGCAAGTGGACGCAGAAGAACATACAGTGAGTGGACACAGAGAGCAGACAATGGCGGGGGGAGGGGGGAAAGGGGAGAGAAATAAATAAAATAAATCTTTTTAAAAAAATCTGATTCAGTACAGTTTCAGTAGTCAGTGTGGTACATCAGGATGTGAATAGTCTACAAAATGAGACATGCCATTGGAAACATGTTTGATAAAGCTTTCACCTGTAGAAAAAAATTCTGAAACATTTTAATTTTTTAAAAAGAGATCATTCACAAACAGCAAATATAGACTCACTTAACCAGACTATTTAGTACTAAACAGATACCCCATTTCTAAAACAAAACTTTCAGGTGAAGAATTTGCTTGTATATATGCATTTACTATTTTGAGGATAATCACCTATAACTAATACTTGCTATATTTCATGCCCTTAATGCACATGTTTATTGACACACTGCAATTTTCCTAAAAGTTACTTTCCTTGCCTCAATGTACAATTTTTAAAGAATAAATAAATACACCAAGGCAGGAAGGGATAGCCCCATTGATAACTTATCAAAGTTTATGAAGCATAACGAAGAATGTACAGAGAATATCCAAAATGCAACAGCAGAAAATTAAGTTTTCTAAATGGTCACACAATTCAACTCCCAAAATAACCAGCATGGTGCTCTCCCAAAGCACTGGCTGGGCTGACTTAGTCACCTACCAGAGGAGGCAATAAAACTTGTAAGATGAACTGCAGAAAGAAATCTGGAATCTCAAGGCATTTCCTTGGAAAGTTTTATTTCAGGTTAGATGGCAAAAGTCCAAAGGTATATAAAAGAAACATCTTAGGAACATGCACCAGTCAGAGGCTACTCTACAAGCTTTCCTTTAGAATCCTTCACAAAGGAAGCCCCAAGTTAGGACTAGGCCACATGCAACCAAGCATATTCAGCTCTGCCTGAAGGGGACACAGTTTTTACCAGCAATAAGTGAAATCTTCTCTTAGGTACTGACGGCCTTCCAAGGAGTCCCAAATGCATTCACCCTCGGACATCCCCTTGCAAGTTAAAAATACTAAAGTGCTTCTAAAAGGCTACAGGCCTGAGCAGGAAGCCTGAGGCCACCGTCTCTTCCCACCTCTCAATTTAGGTTGAGTCTTCATTAAGTAGCATTTTGGATAGAGTTGAATTCATTAGACCTAATACTATATACCTGTATGGTCTTGTTGTTCTGCTAGGGTCAGGTCCTGGTGGAAAACCTATGAGATGGGGAATGGAGATTGAAAATAAGGGACACAGCAGCCATTGCCTCAATATCTATAGTGTTGAAAGTGTTGCCTTCGTGGCCCTGCTTCACAGAGATTGGGAAAGACTGCTTTCCCTCCCTGAGCCCTAGAGATATCGATGGGAGAGGCTGCATAGATACTTGCAGTAAAGAAGTTGGATGGCTTTTGAATGTATTGACTCTTGCCCAGGCAGTGGGAGAGGAAGGGCTCAGGGATAGGCAGTGAGTGACCAGTGACTTAGCACCTTGGAGTTAGCTTTCTAAGACTACCCAGAAGGACCGTGTGTCCATTTTGAATGAGACCAGGAAGTAATCCCAGCATTTAACCTAAGACTAAAATGTAAAACCCACAATGTAAAACCTACTTGCTAGTACAAGCAGGGACACCGTAATCTTTCAAAGGGTGTAATTACCAATCCATCAAACTGCAAGACCACGCCTGCCGCCTGGGAACAAAAGAAACAACTGAGAAGGCATAAACTTGGCTAAACCACCTTCGGAATACTGGCCTGTAGTTTGGTAATTGGCAGTTGACTGGTTGTAGGACTCGTTGGTCTGTAATGACAGAGCATAGCCATCGGTGGCTCACAGCTAAATATGGCAATTGTCCTCATCCAATATGTAGAGAAGAAACAGAAGGATAACCCTCAATTTAACAGTGCTTTTATGAAGGACCTGCTAGCTGGCACAAAGCACATGCTCAAAATACTTTGTAAAGTTCAAAACACAATTTTAGCACTGTTGACCATGAACTCCAAAGCACAGATCTAAACAACTAGGCCTTCTGATTCAGATTTATCTTTAGTTAAGATGTATTAAATATGGGCAGGAGTACTCCCACACTAGCCTTGAAAATTGCTTAAAAGGTGTGGTCTCTGGGTCAGCAGCAGCAACAGCATCACCTGGAAACTTCTTAGGGAATATAAATTCTCAAGACCATACTTCAGACCTACAGAATCTGAAACACTGCGAATGGGGCCCAGTGATCCATGCATTCAAGGGGAGTCTAATGAATACTTAAGTTTGAAAACCACTGGCTTAGTAGCCTGCGTGCAAGATATTAAGTGGAGAAGTACAGTATAGGAACTGGGGGTAGGAGCTCAGCTTGATTAAACAGCACAGGGCATGTGGGGATGTAATAGAAACAAAGGTTTTTGAAAGTTAAGTAAAAGTCAGAAAATGCAAGACACAGAGTGTTAACCTAGCCTAGGAAGCTCAAACACTTTTATCTGAATGGAAATTGGGAGTTCTTAAAAATTTTTGAGGCAGGCAAGAGAGATTGTTAGAGCAGTGGGTTAGGAAAAGAGCTAGGAAAACTGGATAGAAGGTTTTCAAGAAGGCCGTCCTAGAGCAAGGCAATGGGATGTGGACAAGGGAGAGACTGATGAGATTTTGGAGAAGGATCCTCCAACTAGATGTAGCAAGAGAGACATCTCATTGACACCATTTTTAGAAATAGTGGAGGATGAAGACAGGCCATGCATAATTTTCTCTTGATGTGAGAGGTACCAACAGGGTGTCCAAGGGAAAATGTCACTTAGGAAGAGAGGTATGTTAGCTAGAGAGAAAAGAGCACTAAGTCAAAAAAACAATTTAGAGGTGATTTTTGTGGAAATGATATTCTGAAGCCATGAAGTTAGGCGATATTAGCAGGAAGAAAATGTGACTCTCCCGCAGTCACTAGCCTATCACTAAACCAACCTTAGTCTCCATAGGAGAACCATCCAAGTGACCATCGGGAAATAGGGAATTTAGGTTACCCTGCAGATAGAGAGGGAGAAATGGAGTCATTTAAGCACAAAAGCTCTGCTGGAAAACAACCCTAATTCTATTGTAGGTTTCACTAGAATGAAGACTCTTAGGTGAGGATTACTCAATTATATGTTTCAATGGAATCCCTGGTTCTTACAAAATCTTGCTATAGTTATCAGTTAAATGTGTGTGTTAGGATGAGGCTGCAAAAGAGGAAAAAATGGGGAAACAACTCAATGTTATTCCACTAATGAAGAGTCTCTCTCTCACTTTCACTCTAATAGTGAGTGGTTTCCTCAGAAACTCCAACAGCTACCAAGACCCACAGGGAGTCTCTTCCACGCTGGCTCCCTGCAACTCTGACGTCCCCCACTCAACTCTGCCTTCAGAAATCCTGGCAAGACTGGCAGGCTCAGGGAAAGATGCCACATCTTTCCATCTGTCTTTAGTCACTAGAAGGCTGTGTGGTGAGTGATCTTTCCTCTTATTTGAGGGTGCCACCCAACCACACAGGGTATTTTACTATTAATTTGTCTTTCACCTCATCTTTTTTCCCTTTTCCAACCCTCTTAGTTTGTTCCTAGTTGAATCCCTTTACCACTGGTACCCAAATATTTCCCCCACAATAATGAATGATAAATTAGGGGACGTGACAGGGAAAACAGATTTGTTAAGGAAGAAATTTGCTTTTTTAGAAATGGTAAGAACAACTTTGTTAAAGCAATTGAGGGATGCTGCACTATTGATCTATTTATCCACTATGAAATAAACAACTATACTATCAAGTAGCCTATATGGAAAGGCTATCTGGAGAATAAACTCAATCAAGGCCATCCCTTACCCTGTACAGTAAGGCTAAGGTGTATTCCCACTTCACCCTGGGTCCTTTGGGAATCCAATGCTTGTTTATACAAGGGTTCTAAAACATGCAGGCCCAAGGGGTCCTGCTTACAAAATCAAAGGTACTCTGGCTGCCTGTTCTTCCTCTCACCATCGCGCCTTTCAAAGGCACTACTCTTTATTTCTTTTCTATGTGAGATGCGTATACATTTTCACACCTGGAAGAAAATTCACCTCACTTGGGGGCAGGCACACACTTGGCATACTTTTGCATGGACAACTGAAAGTATCAAAAATCAGAGAATAAACACACTTCAGGTTGATGATGTGTACCTCTGACAACATGAGGAACTGCTCACCTCAGTGCTGAAAAGCTATTTTAACTCTAGTTTTAGAATAAGGGCTCTCAGCCTGGTATACAGGAAGTGTATGGAAGGTCTTAAGATATTTTTTATTAAATATTTTTTATAAACTCAAGTGCATGTGCATAGCTTTTATCAGATTCTCAAAGGGTTTATGATCCAAAAATAATAGAGGTAGTACCAAGAGTGAGAAATATTTCTTCCATCTTAAAGTCAAACTCTAAAAACACATAAATAATAAAACTGTGACCTTAAGAACATAAAATCTGTCCCTCTTATACCCGAACATTTATTTTGCAGTCTATTATGTTCCATCAACTATTTGAGACCTTTTAATAAAGTCATTCAGTTACAAACCTCCTGTTAACCTCCTGAGAAACAATTAACTCATATAAGCACTTGAAACACTTTTACATAAATATCCTTTAATCTTCACAACAAACTATGAAGTAGATACTATTATCCATGTTTAACAAACATGGAAACAGACTTATAAAGTTAAGTCATTTTCTCAAGTATGTAGAACTAGTAAGCTGAGGTTTGTCTCCTGGCACCAAAATCTATGGTAACATTCTGTAAAATACTACTTTAAAAATATACCAATTGGATCATAGAGATAAGAAAGTCGATTAGTGATTGCTTAGAGCTGGGAGGGAGAGGGAAGGGTAGAAGGGGGGATGGACAGTGACTGCTAATGGGAACAGGGCTTCTTTTTGGGGTGTTGAAAAAGTTCTAAAATTAGATTGTGGCGATTGTTATACAACTCCATGAACATACTAAAAACCATTGAATCTACACTTTAAAATTGATGAATTGTATGGTCTGTGAATTATATCTTAATAAAACTGTCATTGGATATTAATTAGAAATTGAGGAGAAAAATGAACTTTTGGTATTTGTCACCTTTAAGATTCAAACCAATTTCAATTAAAAAATGAATTATCTGGGGAAGCGGACTTGGCCCAGTGGTTAGGGCGTCCGTCTGCCACAAGGGAGGTCCGCGGTTCAAACCCCGGGCCTCCTTGACCCGTGTGGAGCTGGCCCATGTGCAGTGCTGATGTGCACAAGGAGTGCCCTGCCACACAGGGGTGTCCCCAGCGTAGGGGAGCCCCACGCGCAAGGAGCGCGCCCATAAGGAGAGCCGCCCAGCGTGAAGGAGGGAGCAGCCTGCCCAGGAATGGTGCCACACACACGGAGAGCTGACACAACAAGATGATGAAACAAAATGAAACATAGATTGCTGGTGCCGCTGATAAGGACAGAAGCAGTCACAGAAGAACACGCAGCAGATGGACACAAACAGACAATGGGGGGGGGGGAGGGGGGAAAGAAATAAAAAAATAAATAAAAATCTTTAAAAAAATAAAATAAAATCAGTTCAGGGCAACGGTTTAAAAAAAAGAAAAGAATTATCTGGTCCTCCAAGAAGCCCTTTATGGCTTCAAATAGGTCTAGCTGTTTTGTTTCCCCAAGTATTTACAATTCATTAAGATTAGGAAGTTCAGTAGTAACCGGAACAGAAAAATAGCTTACTATTCTGGGATTAATTCTAACTTAGTGTGTGACTTTGGTGAATGACTCTTGAGTTTTGTTTCCCTTTCTGTAGAATGGGTATTACAATATTTACTTGTACTCTAATTTAGGAATAAAAATTGAGACAAAAACCTACAAAACATTTAGAAATCACCTCATTATTGGTTTAATGTCTTTAGGCTAAAAGGGTAGGGGCAATACCTCTTGGAGGCAATATCTGGTACATGGCAATATAAATAGCAAATTATACTAATGTCATTACAAGCACAGAACATAGCAAATCGCAAGTTTCCTTAAACCTCAGTTTCACTCTTCCACTTTTCCACTTCCCTCATCAAAAATATTCAAAGGTCTCCTAATAGTTATTTGATTAACTCCCAACTCCTCTGCCTGGCCTCTCAACCCCACCAACAGGCAAGCTTCACAGGGTGGGCCACTCTTGCTGTTCCCCCACTCAACTCCATCTCCAGCATAATGGAATTTCTCCAGCAATTCCTTCCTTTCTTCCTTTTAGCTGTCAAAATCCTAACTCTTTGAAGCCCCACCTCAAAAGTTGTGTCCTTCTTGGCCATTCCAGCCTTGACTCTCCTCTCACATCATCATATCCCACCTCCTCTCTATTCCCCCTTGTTTGGAACGTGGCAACCTTGTTTCTACTGTGATTCCTTGGGGGTGATCCCACATAGCAAGCACTTAGCCCAGAGCAGAGTATAAAGCAGATGACTCTGTGATTAAATTACCTAAACTTGTTTTTTGGTAAAAAAGAATTTTGTTTCACTCCTCAATTTCAGTCAGTCATGTAAAACTAGTCTAAAAATAAGCCAGTCTCTCCACCAGTGACCCATGAAATAATCTCAAAATTATCTTTATTTGTGACTTTTAAGACAGTATCTGATTTAAGGGCTTTTTCATTTAAGGGTTTTACTAATGCTGACTACTTAGTCCACTATTACACAGTCACACTGGTTTTCTAAAGCTTTGGTTTATTGAAACGCTTCATAAACTGATATTTGACTTGCATGGACTTATTCCACCTAAAAAGCACATTCACTGATTCCTTCAATAACTCTTTCTATGTACCTACTAGGTATGGTGCCAGGAACTTGATCAGACAATCCTAAACCAATCTTAGGAGATGAAATTCAGAAATGCTGTGTTGTTAAGCTTCCCTTGAAAAGATTTCCTCAGTGCATGCCAACAGTACAACTGAAGACAATAACCAGCACGAGCGCCTACGCAAGTCACATACTGACCAGTGAAGGCTTGTAAGTTGCTTGACACAAAAACGCCACCATCCATCTTCTTTTGCTTGATGGAGCACTGCTCCTTGCTCCTCAAATTTCGGACCAGACTCATAACGCCCTTTTCTCCTTTCCCAGAACCAGGGCTAATCCAGTTTCTTTCTCCTTGCTCCATCCCATCTCCACCCACCAGAAAATAAAAACCATGCCTGAACTCTTGCAAACCATTTCTAAATGACATACAGCTCTACCCAACACTTACAATTTCAACTGCCAAGAACAGAATGGATCCTTCTCTCGGACGGGTTTCATGCAATTAGAACTCCTCTAACTGCTCATGTGTACCAATTATGGGCTTTATCTACAAAGTACACTGAGTGTAGACATGGCTTAGACACGCCTTAAAAGATTTAGCCTCAGGATCTGTTTAATGTACTTGTGTTCCTCCTGTACTTATGTTATCTTCTTTAAAAATTCCCTGGGCCTGTCATTCTAGGACCTCCCTACTTCACAATAGAGCTACTGTGTTCTTGGGTTTGAGATAAGACATGGAAGACATCAAAAAATATTGTTTAGCAAGAAATAGTACCATTCTTAAATAAAAACATCAACCCACCAGACTCATGGCAAATTATTTAACTGATACAATCCTAAAATATGACATGAATGAAGGGGGTAGGAAGCACAGGTTGGGAGAGGTAGAGAAGAAGCCAAAGAGGAGAAAGAATTTCCAATTTTAGTTTCTTTTCTTTTGAGCAAAAAAACCCACAGTATGACTAAAGCCCGTTTATATGTAGTCAACTTCTCATCAGACCAAAGAGAACATGAGGGTGGGAAATCTGATTAAACAAATTCAAAATATTCCAAACCATAAACTTTTAGTTCAAGTTTAGACTTTCAAGCATGCCATTTAATCACATTTGAATATTTGAATAGGTATATGTATGTAAGATATTCAGAGAATTTAATCCAAACAAATTATATTTTAACAATCAAACTTAAGAAGAAGTTGAAAGGTCTATCTTTCACCAACTTTAACAGTTTAAAAATATACAACTCTTTGACCAAGAGAAAATTTATACTATTTCCAACTTCCTTGAAGTAGGCAGAGTTTAGCATGTGGATATGGATGGGCACCTCAACTTGCACAGTAAGTATAGGGAGTTCAAGAGATGAACAAAGGAAGAGTTTTGGTGCAGAAAACGCTATTAAATTTAAAGAGTAAATTTTGTCAGGAGTAATTGAGAAGTTGCCCATTTTTATGAAAACTTTCCAAACTGTGTGGTATTAATACACTAAATGGAAAATTTTTAAATCTAGCCTTGCTCATTAAATTCTACTAATGACATAGAGTTTGTGTTGGAATGTTTGTGTAGCTCCCATCATAACATTTATTACTGGCATACTTTTACCTGGTAGCTTCCTTCCAGCAGCTATTTGAATCATTTTCACTGCTCTAAAGATAGGAATAAATGCTAAAATGGAGAAATAAAGAAGACAACAGAGCTAACCACACTTTATGCCCTGCTTTGCACTTTATATTGGTTAATTTATGGAAGTTTCAATTAAGCAAAACAAAGGATTCTTAACTTGTTCAAATCTAGCCAGGGTCTACACCAGTTACCCTAATGGATGTTAACTCAATCCCATGGGCTAACCCATGGTTCTATAACAGTGTAAGAAAGGAAACAAAAAAGTCTGTGTAAGTGATGAGTCTTCGCATCAATCATTCATTCATTCATCCAGATATTTAGGCGCCTCTCACATATCAGCAGGCACCATGCTAGGACTGAGAATACAATAAGGTACAAAACAGGACAAGGTCCCTTTCCTTTCCAAAATTGATCTAATTACGAAAACAACCAACTACCACAAAAATAAACTGTAGAAATAAGTGCAGGCAAGGAAAGATAAATGGGGTAAGAGAGTGCATGGTTTTTATGGTGATGTAGGTGCAGAGAGGATAGCTCAATAAACAATTGGGCCATGGCCTGAGGGGTGACTAGACCTTTAATAGGGCAACAAGAAAAGGAATGAGGAGGAGCAGGAGAAGGGAAGACAGATGCACACAGAAATGGCAGCTTAAGCAAATGCCCCTGGAAGGAGGCTGGGCCAACAGGACAAACTGAAAAGCTGCTGCATTGAGGAGGGCAGGTCAGGGAACATGGCGTGACGTGACAAGTGGAGAAGGCGGCTGGGCATGCAGTACCATGTAGGCCTTGTTAGGGATTTGTCCTTATCTTTACATTAAAAAGAAGAAAAATCACAAAATTTTATATAGAAAGTAGACGGGACTCCAAATCAGACAACCTTGCACCAAGTCCCAAGTTCTGGTTCTACTACTTGCAGATGCTGTGTACCCTTGGGCAACATCTCCACCCCAATCAGGGTGTCAACTAAAGATGATAACATCTATCTCAGCACAGCACTGTGAGGAATGACTTAGATAAAAGTATGTGACATTGCTTTGTTTGGCAAATTAATGGCAGTATAAAAAAATAGATTTTTTTTTTTAATTTAAATGCTGGAACATAAACCATGACCTGCATAAAACTGACTTCTTCCTTTTAAAACCTAAGACAAATTAAGAAACATGCAACCAAAGATATAATAATTGGAAAGAATAATATTCTAATACTTGAGCTTCACTGAAGGGACTGATTTTTACAAAATTCAAAATTTCATTAAAATTATCAAAAGATAATCTGCATTATAACACTTTACAGTGTTATGCTTAAATAACTTGAATACCTATAAATTATATTTCAAGACAGCAGAATCTTATCTTTTAAATAACTACCATATAAAGCTCCTTAGAAAAAAATATTCCTGGCAAAAATCCAGAATTATATGTCATCAATCACCTTATTATCTAGAGAGCTTAGAGCCAAACCAGACAAACATATTAAGTATCTCTGTGTAAAATTAAACATAAATAGGTTGAAGTACAAATGGCTTTCATGGCCTGAAGGCAATATTCTGAAGTAGAGTAATAAAGCAAAAGAAAAGAGTAATACTTGTGGTTCTTTAATATTGATAAATAGCTGTATTATCCACTCTATTATTGGTGTTTATAGTTCTTGCTGCCAAAAATTGCAAAAAAGAAAAAAAGGGCAAGCTGCTTTAAAACTGAGTTTGGTGTAAGTTTAGCCTATCTCTATAACTTCCCATTACACTTATCTCTTCCTAAAAGGACAATATTAACGTAAATAGGAAAGCAAATGTGGCCCAACCACTTGGTAACAGGCCTACAACATGGAAGGTCCCCAGTTCTGGTCCCAGTGCTTCCTAAAAGACGATGAGCAGATGCTGCCTCCCGCTTGCCACAGAGCTAGGCTCTGCCACAAGCTAGCAGACGCCAAAGCCCACTGGAGTAGATGCGGCTCAGTCATTTGGGCACTCCCCTCTCACGCGGGAGGTCCTGAGTCTGATTCCTGGTGCCTCCTGGAGAAGGCCAGCAAACAATGAGCAGACAGACAAGCGAACCATGTGGGGGAAGGGGCAGAATAAAGTGAATAAAAAATAAAATCTTAAAAATAAATAAATAAATAAGCAGTGAAACTTGGCAAGAGACTGGGGGGGAGGGAGGGGAGGAGGGAAGGAGGGAAACAGTTTAGCAACCTAAAGAAAAAAATATAACTTATAGACCACTTATAGTTAAAATATACTGCAGGTATCTTCAAAAAATTGTTTTAAAAATCAAAGCAATAAAAATATGATTAACGTTATATAAAATGCTTTCTTTGCAGGGACAATCTGAGGGACTAGAATATATATTTATAGATTAGCTACCAAAATTGAATGTCTGTGGAAACAACCCTAGTGTCCATCAACCAATGACTAGATAACCAAAACGTGGTATGTACGTACAATGGAGTAATATTTAACCACTGAAAGGAGTCGATGGTCTGATACATGTGACAACAGGGGTGAACCTTGAAGACACCATGTTGCGTGAAATAAGATAGAAAGGAGGGTTAGATATGTTATGATTTCACTTACATGAAATAACAAGGATACATGGACTCAGAGAAAGAAAGCAGATTATAAGTTTGGGGGAAATGGGGAGTTAATGCTTAATGGATGCAGAGTTTCTGTTCGGGGTAATGGAAAAGTTTTGGTAATGGAGGATGGTGATGGTAGCACAACACTGTAAATATAATTACTACCACTTAATTGTATGTTTGAAAGTGGTTGAAATGAGATATTTTGTGTTACCATATTTTCTTAAAGTTTTGAATGTCTGGAATGAGTATTTTCTAAAATTAGTAACTACAAAACAATAGCTTCTAGGGTGTGAGTCTATTTTAAAAGTTATGTCCCATGAAACATTTCTCTTTCATATATGTATTAAATGAGACATACTTGAGGCCTTTTGGCAATTTTTCACTCACTGTAAAAGGCCACTTTGTAAAATAAGGGTGTCAGATTTATCCATTATTTTTTAAAATTTGAAATTTGCATTATATATAACCCCAAGCCCCAAATTGCTTTCTTTTCATCAGTCTGATTATAAAATGGCTAGTCAGGAATTCCTGAAATACCTACAGTTCTTTTCCATTTAGTACTAGAAAACTCTTATAAGCTTAATGAATTGGAGAAACATTACTCCCTAGCAAAGGCATGAAAGGCAAGATGCTTCCAGACACCGGAGGAATTTTCATCATTTAGAGCTTCCTAATAGGGAGTAGGGGTGGGGGGGTATACCACTCTACATGAAAAATTAATTAAACACACTAAAAGATTGCAAAATATTTCTTCTAAAGAATGTGACCAAGAAGATGGCGGCTGAGTGAACATCCCTGTTAGGGTCTTCTGCAGGGAATCGGTTGGGCGGCGTTGGAGACTCTTTGGGACCGGATTGTTTCGGGATTTTTGCTGGTCCGGAGGTGTCTGGACATGGATTTGGAGGGAAGGTAACAGAGAGGATCCGTCTGTGAAATATACACGGAGATCCCAGCTACCTGTAGAGGATTCCCTCCTTGGGTAGGCGGAGACGAGGCATCTAGCCCCGCTCGGTGGGGCTGAGCCAGGCCGGGCCGCAGCGGCGGACGCCGGAGCCGGGCCGGGCTGCGCCGGCGGCGAGCGGGGCTGGGCGGGGCCGAGCCGGGCCGAACCGGGCCGCGGCGGCGTGTGGAGCCAGGCGGGGCGGTTCAGGCCGCGGTGGCGGGCGGCGGACGCTGGAGCTGGGCCGGGCCGCTGTAGCTAGCGGAGCCAGGCGGAGCCGGGTCAGGCCGGGGCGGCGTACGGAGCCGGGCGGGGCCAGTCCAGGCCGCGGCGGCGGGAGGTGGACGCGGGAGCCGGCTGGGCCGCTTTAGCGAGGGGAGCTGGGCGGAGCTAGGCCAGGCCGCGGCGGCGTAAGGAGCCGGGCAGAGCCGGTCCAGGCCTCCGCGGCGGATAGCAGCGGGCGGAGCTGGGCCTGCGGAGGGGTTTCTGTTCTTTGTTTTTTTTTTTTGTTTTGTTTTGTTTTTTTTTTTTGGAGCATCTGCAGTACTGGGGAGTTCGTGGGCCCTGGGCGGCCTATTGGGGGTTTGTGGGAAGGGAGGTGCTTGCAGACCCATTTGGGCAGACAGACGGGGGGTTTTAGGGCAAAGCGGGGGGAAGTTGTTGTTTTAGATAGTGTTGCAATTGTGTATACCTGTATCTCTCTTCCCCCTATCTGTTCCCCACCATTTGCCCATCCTCTTTTTCTTTCTTCCTTTCTTCTTGTCTTTCTTTTTTTCTTTATTATAATTAGTTTTTTTGTTTTTCGGTTTTCTCTTTCCCTCTTGTCCCTCATCTTCCACTTATTTTATTTTAATTCAAGTATACAATAGGTGCTACAGGGAACACCTCACATTTGCTGGGGTTTTCCCATCCTCCACTGTCTCATTTCTGTGTGAACTGATTTAGGCTACCTACACTATCCCCCTTCCCCTGCATCTTGATATCCACTATCATCTACTGTCTCTCCTATATTCCACCCCCCACCTCCCGTTCTTTGATCCACAAAGTGTCTAACTCTTAATTTCTAATACCTTTGTTCTGTTTTCTGTCTGTTATCCACTCTTGAAACTATTACCTTTCTTTTCTTTTTCCCTCTCTCATGAAAACAATAGCTTTGTAGTTCATACCATATTCCTCCCATATTTAGTCATCTATTTCATAAAAGGTACTCTACCTACAGCTATAACTCTACACAATCTACACGAATCTAACCTCCATCCTCCCAGATCTCATATTCTTGCTTTGTTAACATACATCACCAATACTACTTTACACTTTTCCCTTGCTTACACAATTGCCTTTCCCCAACACTAATACTTTCCTCTAAAGTGAGCTTAACCAACAACAAGTAACTAGAATAAGAAGAAAAAAGTGACAAAGAGAAGATATAACACCTATGCAAAAATAACAACTAATTAACCTCCAAGAGCAGACAAAGAAGCTAAGGAACTGATTAAATTCGTCAAAATAAAGAGATGACCAGAAAGCAACAAAAATCTACAAACCAAACCAATAATCAGGAAAACATGGCTGAATCCAATCAACAAACCAATAATCACGAAGGGGAGCAAAACTTGGCACAAGCAATGAAAGATCTCAGAACATTTATCACCGACAAATTTGATGCAGTAATGAAAGATGTTAACAACATGAAGACATCACTTGGAGGGGAAATTGCAGACATACGCAAAAACATAACAGATATGATGGGAATGAACACCACAGTTCAAGAAATCAAAAATACACTTGCAGCAAATATCAGCAGACTAGAAGAGACAGAGCAGAGAATTAGTGATGTGGAAGACAGTACATCAGAAATCAAACAGATAGTAGAAGGGGTCAATAAGAAGATAGAAAAAATCCAATTAGGATTTAGGGACCTGAATGACAATGCAAAACGCTCAAACATACGTATTATAGGCATTCCAGAAGGTGAAGAGAAGGGAAAGGGGTCAGAAGGAGTGTTGCAGGAAATAATGGCTGAAAACTTCCCAAATCTACTGAAAGAGACAGATGTACATATCCAAGAAGCACAGCGCACTCCACAAGTCATAAACCCCAACAGGCCCACCCCAAGACATATACTTGTCAAATTATCCAATGCTCAAGACAAAGAGAAAATCCTAAAAGCAGCAAGAGAAAAGAAAACCATCACATACAAGGGAAGCTCAATTAGATTAAGTGCTGATTTCTCTTCTGAAACCATGGAGGCAAGAAGACAGTGGTATGATATAGTCAAGGTACTAAAGGAAAAAAATTTCCAACCAAGAATACTCTATCCAGCTAAACTAGCATTCAAACATGATGGAGAGTTCAAAATATTCGCAGACAAACAGAAACTGAAAGAGTATACCAACAAGAAACCTCCCCTTCAAGAAATTCTAAAGGGAGTTCTGCAGGAAGAAAGGAAAAAACAGGAAAGGCAAAGTTGGAGGAGAGTATAAGACCAACAACAACAAAAAAAAAGACAAAAAAAAATATACAAACAAAATATGACAAACACAAATCCAATCAAAATATGGCTAACACAAATAATTCCTTGATAGTAATAACACTGAATGTCAACGGATTAAACTCACCTATCAAAAGATTCAGACTGGGACATTGGATAAGGAAATATGACCCATCCATATGCTGTCTACAAGAGACACATCTTAGACCCAGAGACGCATGGAGATTGAAAGTGAATGGCTGGAAAACAATCATACAAGCTAACAATAACCAAAAAAAGGCAGGAGTAGCTATATTAATATCAGACAAAATAGACTTTAAATGTGAAACAATTGTGAGAGACAAAGAAGGATACTACATTTTAGTCAAAAGGAAAATCTATCAAGAAGATTGAACAATCATAAATATCTATGCCCCTAACAAGGGTGCCTCTAAATACGTCAGGCAAATGCTGGAAAAACTAAGTGAAAGAATAGATACATCTACAATTATAGTGGGGGATTTTAATACACCACTATCAACTCTGGACAGAACATCTCAAAAGAGAATCACCAAAGAAACAAAACATCTGAATAGTATATTAGAGGAGCTCGATCTAATACACATATATAGATCGCTACACCCAAACACAGCAGGATATACATTTTTCTCAAGCGCACATGGATCATTCTCCAAGATAGATCATATGCTAGGCCACAAAGAAAGGCTGAACGAATTCAGAAAGATTGAAATCATACAAAACATTATCTCTGACCACAGTGGAGTCAAGCTGGAGATTTGCAAGGGACAGAAGCCCAGATTTCACACCACGATTTGGAAATTAAACAGCACACTCTTAGAAAAACAGTGGGTCAAAGAGGAAATCTCAAAAGAAATCAATGACTATCTTGAAACAAATGATAATGATAACACAACATACCAAAATTTATGGGATGCAGCAAAAGCAGTACTGAGAGGGAAGTTTATAGCCATAAATTCATATATCAAAAAAGAAGAAAGAGCAAAAATTGAAGAACTAACTGCACATTTGAAGGAATTAGAAAAACAACAACAAAGTAACCCAACAGGAAGAAGAAGGAAGGAAATAAGAAAGATAAGAGCAGAACTAAATGAAATAGAAAATAAGAAAGCACTTGAACAGATAAACAAGACCAAGAGCTGGTTTTTTGAGAAGATTAACAAAATTGACAAACATTTAGCAACACTAACAAAGAAAAAAAGAGAGAAGATGCAAATACACAAAATAAGAAATGAGAAAGGCGATATCACCACTGACCCCACAGAAATAAAGACTATCATAAGAGGATATTTTGAAAAACTATATTCCAACAAAAATGACAATCTAGAGGAAATGGACAAATTCCTAGAAACACATAAGCAGCCCATATTGACAAAAGAAGAAATTGATGATCTTAACAAACCAATCACAAGCAGAGAGATAGAATCAGTTATTAAAAATCTCCCAACTAAGAAGAGCCCAGGGCCAGATGGCTTCACAGGTGAATTCTACAAAACATTCCGGAAAGAACTGACACCAATCCTGCTGAAACTATTCCAAAACATCGAAACAGAAAGAACATTACCCAACTCCTTCTATGATGCCAACATTACCCTAGTACCAAAGCCAAACAAAGACATCACAAGAAAGGAAAATCACAGACCAATTTCTCTAATGAACCTAGACGCAAAAATACTTAACAAAATACTTGCTAATCGTATTCAACAACACATTAAACGTATTATACACCACGACCAAGTGGGATTCATCCCAGGTATGCAAGGATGGTTCAACATAAGAAAATCGATCAACGTAATACACCATATAAACAGATTGAAGGAAAAAAATCACATGATTATATCTATTGATGCAGAAAAAGCATTTGACAAAATACAGCACCCTTTCTTGATAAAAACACTCCAAAAGATTGGAATACAAGGGAATTTTTTGAACATGATAAAGAGTATATATGAAAAACCTAAAGCCAATATTGTTTACAATGGAGAAATCCTAGACTCCTTCCCTCTAAACTCAGGAACAAGACAAGGATGCCCACTGTCTCCGCTCCTATTTAACATTGTCTTAGAAGTACTTGCTCGAGCACTGAGGCAAGAACCAGAAATAAAAGGCATTCAAATTGGAAAGGAAGAAGTCAAAATTTCATTATTTGCAGATGACATGATCCTATACATAGAAAACCTTGAGAGATCTACAACGAAGATTCTAGAACTCATAAATGAGTTTAGTAAAGTCGCAGGTTATAAGATCAATGCGCAAAAATCAGTAGCATTTCTGTACACCAATAATGAGCAAGATCAGGAGGAAATCAAGAAACAAATACCATTCACAATAGTAAATAAAAAAATCAAATACTTAGGAATAAATTTAACTAAAGAGGTAAAGAACTTATACACCGAGAACTATACAAGATTGTTCAAGGAAATCAAAGAAGACCTAAATAAATGGAAGACTATTCCTTGCTCATGGATAGGAAGACTGAACATTATTAAGATGTCTATCCTACCAAAACTGATCTACACATTCAATGCAATCCCAATAAAAATCAACGCAGCCTTCTTTAAGGAACTAGAAAAACTAACTATGAAATTTATTTGGAAAGGAAAGAGACCCCGAATAGCCAAAGACATACTGAAAAAGAAAAACGAAATTGGAGGAATCACACTACCTGACTTCAAAACATACTATAAAGCTACGGTGGTGAAAACAGCATGGTATTGGCATAAGGAGAGACACATAGACCAATGGAATCGAATTGAAAGCTCTGATATAGAACCTCACATATACAACCACATAATATTCGATAAAGCCACCAAACCCTCTCAACTGGGAGAGAGTGGCCTATTCAACAAATGGTGTCTGGAGAACTGGATAGCCATAGGTAGAAGAATGAAAGAGGATTACCATCTCACACCTTATACAAAGATCAACTCAAGATGGATCAAAGACCTAAATATAAGAGCCAAGACCATAAAAACCTTAGAAAGCAGTGTAGGGAAACATCTACAGGACCTTGTAATAGGAAATGGATTTATGAATATCTCACCAAAAGCACGAGCAGCAAAAGAACTAATAGATAAATGGGACTTCCTCAAAATTAAAGCCTTCTGCACCTCAAAGGAGTTTGTCAAGAAAGTAAAAAGGGAGCCCACACAGTGGGAGAAAATATTTGGCAATCATATATCTGATAAGAAACTTATAACTTGCATATATAAAGAACTCCTATATCTTGAAAATAAAAAGATAAACAACCCATTTAAAAAATGGGAAAAAGACTTAAACAGACACTTCTCCGAAGAAGAAATACAAATGGCAAGAAAGCACATGAAAAAATGTTCCAAATCTCTAGCTATCAGGGAAATGCAAATCAAAACTACAATGAGATACCATCTTACACCCATAAGATTGGCAGCTATGAAAAAAACAGAAGAATACAAGTGCTGGAGAGGATGTGAAGGAAGGGGAACACTCATCCACTGCTGGTGGGAATGCAGAAGGATCCAACCATTCTGGAGGACAGTATGGCGGTTTCTCAAAAAACTAGCCATAGATTTGCCATATGACCCAGCAATACCACTGCTGGGTATATACCCAGCAGAACTGAAAACAAGGACACAAACCGATATATGTACACCAATGTTCATAGCAGCATTGTTCACTATTGCCAAAAGTTGGAATCAACCCAAATGCCCATCAACAGATGAGTGGATCAATAAAATGTGGTATATACACACAATGGAATACTACTCGGCTGTAAGAACAAACACACTACAAACACATGTGATAACATGGATGAATCTTGAGAACCTTATGTTGAGTGAAGCAACCCAGACATTGAAGGACAAATACTACATGACCTCAATGATATGAAATAAACAAGCTGCCCTAGATAGCAAGAGACTGAACGATAGGCTTACAGGAAATCGGAGGGTGGAGGAAGGATATGAGCCGATGTCTGCAGGGGTGGAATTTAAGACGAGATGGTGGTAAGTATGAACACAAAGAAGAGATAAAAGGGGGGCAAGGGGGTGCCTTTGGTTGGGGCTTTGCGGGTTTGAGGGTGGCTGGGGAGGGACGGATGGGTAACGTTGCCCAAAAGTGGGGGGAGGGAGGGGTAGCATACGAACACAGGAGAGGGTCAGGTGTTGGTGGAGAGTAAAATGCCGAGAAAATCATATCAAAATATAATAAAGAGGGTTACCTGTTTAGAATGCTCGGAGGGGAGGGTCTGATGCAGGACGGGCTCCTGGGGAATGTCTAAATGCTCATTCTGCCAGAGTGGGTGACACCATGGGGTAGAAACCCAAGTAGTGAGAGTGGGGGTGGACCCACATCCTGGGGAGGACTAATGCCATCCAATAGAGGGAACTGTATCCCTCGAGAGAAAGGGTGGCTCCCAGGGCATTGGGGCAGTTGAGCAAGTTAGGCCCTGAACACTATTCCATCTGTCTCTGGAAGTGGCTCCTCAGGAAACGGAGGTTGGCTGTCACTGTGGGCACCAAGGTGGAAGGGAAAATGGACGTTAAATGTGTGGAACCAAAGTAAATGGGGGGGTAAGAGAGGAGTTTCTTGAGAGTACACAAGGATGGATATAAAACATGCAATATTACACCATAACATATAGGAGATGACAGACTGATAATGTAAACCATAATGTAAAACATAGGATAACTAAAAATGTAAAGAACTGTGTATCCTAAAGTATGCACCATAATGTAAGCACAGATGTCACCTTGTTAGAAAGCTAATGTCTCAGACTCTGTACATCACTTTAAGTAAATATGATATGAATAGGGCGTAAGAGTATCACTGTGGAAGGGAAAAGGTTTTCTGGTGGATGTGTGGGAGTGCTGTATATTATATATATACATTGCTGTGGTCTAGGACTCCTGTGAAGAAAAGCTGAATAATTAGGGGGGGAAAAAAAAAAAAAAAAGAAAAAGATAGGATGTGGAATTTTTTCAAGTCAACATTCTTTATCTAAGCTCTTTATCTAACTTTATCCAAGTTCTTTATCTATCCTTTAAACCCATCGCTATATGCCATTCCCTAGTAAGGGACCATGACATTATATTGGGCTTCAAATTTCGGGGAGTTCTGGATCACAGAGTGTTTCAACAATGGCAATGGAGGGATACTGGTATGGGATACCAATGACAGGTGATATATGGCTGACAGGGAGCTGTACAGAACATATGTCCAGGGTGCATGGTAATGTTTGGATATACTCATAGTGGCAACAATTAAAAACCACAGCAGGGGGGGTACTGGGTTCCTGGCCAGTGGTGCTCTGTCGTGGTCCCTAGGGGAGCAGCGACAGTCTCCCAGGTACAGTGGCGGGGACCGGGAGGGAGTGAGGGTTCAACAGTGAGCCCCTGATGCTAATGACTATGCTTGTGAGCTGATAAACCTAAAATAAGAACAAGGCCTAGAGCAACATTGTGCCTGGGAATTTCCTCCTGTCAGCCTTCATGTTACTCAAATGTGGCCAGTCTCGAAGCCAAACTCAGCATGTAAATGCAATGCCTTCCCCCCAGCATGGGACATGACACCCGGGGATGAGCCTCCCTGGCAACGAGGGACCACTATCAACTACCAACTGATGATGCAACTGGAAAATGACCTTATATGGAAGGTTCAATGCGGATCAGCAGAATATCCATGTCTACATAAAATACCATGACTTTAAAATGCTGTTTGACCTAAAGTAAGGGGGAAATGGAAAGGAGAAATGAGTTTATATGGCTACGAGTTTCTAAAAAAGAGTCTGGAGGCTGGCAGAAGGATTGCCCTCATGCACAACTGAGCAGAGTCAGAGGGACAGATAAAGCAGATACAACCCCCAGGTATTGGTTCCTTTGAGGGCTAAAGAGACCCATGGGAGTTATGGTCATGGCCGATGGGGTTAACTACCAGGTCAGATGGCCCCTCTTTGGAAATGGTGTTTATGTGTGATGAATCTGGACTCAAATGGGATCTCCCTTCATAAGACTTTCATGCTAATGTGCTGGAGGTGCAGTTAATGTTGGGGTTTAAGATATATTTAGGGGATTTGAATCTCTGGACTGACAATGTGATAGCCAGGTCCTGAGCCTCAACAGACTCCAGCACCTACAATCTGATCTATTGGACTTACCACACTCAGCTAAGATGGAGTTGAAGAAGGACAACCACCACACCATGGAGCCTAGAGTGATTACAACTGAAAATGGGAGGATTGCATCCAGCATCCATGTGGAATCTGAGCCTCCTCTTGACATAGAGGTGCAATGGACACAACCAATCCAATGTTCACATAGAAGAGGTGGCATTGGATTGGGAAAAGTGGACATGGTGGACAATGGGTATGGGGAAAGGCAGGAAGAGATGAGAGGTGGAGGCGTCTTTGGGACATGGAGCTGCCCTGGATGGTGCTTCAGAGGTAATCACCGGACATTGTAAATCCTCACAGGGCCCACTGGATGGAATGGAGGAGAGTATGGGCCATGATGTGAACCATTGTCTATGAGGTGCAGAGGTGCCCAAAGATGTACTTACCAAGTCCAATGGATGTGTCATGATGATGGGAACGAGTGTTGTTGGGGGGGGGGGAGAGGGGGGGTGGGGGGTGGGGTTGAATGGGACCTCACATATATATTTTTAATGTAATATTATTACAAAGTCAATTAAAAAAAAAAAAAAAGAATGTGACCAAGAAACAAAATGCAAAGTCTTCAAATTGTATAAAACCACTTTTAATTGTATGCTGTTAGTGACAAAATCTAAAAATTCCCTTTCCAGTCCTTCAATGTTGAATGCAAAGAAAGACAGCCTTTACAAGAGGCTATTAAAAAAATTGTTGAAGTAATATTTAGGACTTTGCAATGATACTGAATCAGAATAAACTCTTGCATATGGCAAGCACTCATCAAATTTAATGAATGGATCAATTTTTAAAAAGGCAAAGTGTAAAAAACTGATTTTATGTTAAAAGATGATTAAACTACAATTCTAATTAAACCATTAGAATAAGCAAACTCAGTTCGGAATCTAGAATAAAGGTTACCAGGAGATGGTCTGGAGATAGGGAATGGGAAGTTAAGGCTTAAATGTAGAGAGTTCCTTTGTGCAATGACGGAAATGTTTTGGCAATAGATGATGTGATGGTAGCATAACATTGTGAATGCAATTAATAGCACTGAAATATATATCTGAAAGTGAATATAATTAAAAGGGGGAAATGTTGGATTGTATATAAGGTAAAAGACAAACTTTTTAAAAAATTAAATCCATGGACCTACAATACACAATGATCCCTAAGTTAAACCATGGATAATTCATAGTACCATGATAAAAATGTGCTATCATCAACTGTAACAAATGTTCCACATTAATGCAAGGTGTAGGTGGTAGGGTCTTGTATGGGAATCCTGTATGTCATGCACGATTGTTCTACAAACCCACAACTTCTCCAACAATGGGGAAACTTTAAAAAGGACTGTGGTTTATTACAATTCCTTTCCTTTAGACTTGGATGAAATCTGGCCAAATGCAAGGTAACAACAGAGCACCACTTACTTCTCGTTCAATTACGAAACCCACATTTGCCAAGATCAATAAACACAGAATATAATTCAGGAACTTTAATACATCAAAGGATGGAAAGAAGTTCTGGATAGAAATATAGTCCCAAGAGGGAGCTCAGAGTACAAACAAGTTATGGTTTTATATTAGATACTTAAATCTGTATTTCACTCCTCATTTCTGGAGGCTGACATTGATGGAACACGATTTTCATAAAGCAGGCTTTTTGGCCAGGCCTAGCGAGAGAGGAGTAACATCAAGTCAGAGACTAACTAAATAGGTACCAAAGGGTTGCTTCTTGCATTGACAAGCCATGTGATATGTTACTGTCCCCAAATCAGACCCTGAAACAGTCCAAGGAGGCTGCGGGAATTGGCACCTTCCCCTGCCAATCAAGACCCTGGCTCCTGGGCACATAGACCCCAGCCCCAAGAGAAAATGCAGGCTGATCTTGTTTAAGGGAAAGGAAGAAGGAAGAGAAGAAAACATTTGAAGAAAGCTGGAGAGATCCGAGAAAAACTATTTCAAGGAAGAGGAAATGAGCAGAAGAGGACATGGAATTCAGCCAAGGGGGTTAGAATCAGATGGGAGCTAGAGAAAGTCCCAGAGTACTGGGGCCTGCCAAAAGCACAGAGCTACAAAGGTCTTTTTCTTAGTATATCTCTTCTGCAGATTCATAAAAAGACCTGCCTGCTCTCATACATGAGCAAACCCAATCACCTAAAAAGCCCACCAGGATCCAAAATTAACCACCTTGAAACTAGCTGGATTTTTTCCCCCACACACTTGGTGGATGGGAGGCTAAGAGCAGGATTGTGGAGCCAGATGGGCTGGATTTATTCCCGGGTCCATCAGCCTGGTGACCTTGGTCATGTTACTTAACTGCTCTGTGCCTCTCTGGTTTCCTCACTTGCCAGCTGCAGCTAATTATAGTACCTGCATCAAAAGATCACGGTCAGGATTAAGTGACTTAATATATGTAGAAGCACTAGAATAGGTGCACGTAGTAAGCAAGCAATACATAAGTGTCATTTTGCCATTAGGAATTATTTACAAGAACTGGTCTGATTTATACTGTCCTCTTTAAGAAGAGATGGGTTTTGATTAGGAAAATTATAACCATGGACAAACTTTCTTAATTCCATTTAGTAGAAGAGAAGTCAACTTCTTGGGGTTTGTAGAAGGAATGTGATACAACCCATGGCAAGGGGTCAAACAGGTCTCTCTCTGCACCTATACTACCTCCCTATGTTATGTGTTGGCCAAAGAAACTCTCCCCAAGGTAATGGCACTTGGACCAAGCAGAGCTCCCCTGGGAGAATCATCTACTACCTTGGCAGTCCCATACCACCAGCAGGGAACTGAATGAGTAAGCTCATCACTGGCGGAGCCCAGAGGCAAGCTCCCAGTCCTCTTGAACAGTAACCTGAGAGCAGCTGTGCACACCTGGAGACCCAGGTAGGAACCAAGAGCTGACCGCGACTGAGACTAGAACAAACCAGGGCACCCATCAGCTGGAAGCCATTGGACTCCTGTCACCCCAGAGTGAGACACACACAGGAGGCTCCTGGGGGCTCCAGATGCCACTAAGGAATAAGCACAGAAGGGCAGGAGGCTAGAGTGATGCATCAGTTTAAAAAAGAATCACTGTCTTAAGCACAAAATAGAACATTCTAAAGATTTTTAATAAAATGTGTGTAGAGAACAGAGGCTGGGGGACTTGTTTGGGGCTATCCCATTAAGTTATTTCCTTAGGATTCTGGTGTCTACACATGTTTAAGGGGTGGTGGGAACCACCCCAAGTCTGTGGACACGTGGAAATTACACCGTGAGAGTGTTATGTTAATAATGATAATAACACTATCCATTACTAAACTTCCCTCTTCACGGGAATTTGCCTACATCTGGGAATGACTCAGCATTCTCTACCCACTACTTGTATTCTATCCAAAATCCTAGAGAGAGACCAGGATATCCATCCTATTTTTCACTCTGATTTTAAATTTTGCATTTTATACTTACTCACTTTTAAACATGAGATCTTTGACAAACTTTTGGGATCCCCATTTTTAGACCAGCCAAGAATTTCCCAGCCCACCTATATTGCCTGTATGTGCAAGTACTATATACTCTTGGAGATGTGGAAAAAAAAAAAAATACAAGTTTAAACTTTTCAAACATACAAGATGAACCGGATTTTAGGTTCAACTCAAAATTGACCAGTTAGAAAGATTATTCTGTCAGCTAAAAGTACGGTAGTGCATATATCACAATGATTTCCCAGTTTTAGGAGGCTTTAAAATTTTTATTTGTTTTAAACAATGCTCATTAAATTTTAAAAAGTCAAATTCAATAATAAATAATGAATCCCTAAACAAAGGCATTTGGGGGTACGCAAACATATATGAGTCAGTACTCCTATCCTCAGAAGAGGATCTGTTATGGGGACTCTGAAAACGAAATCTCCTTGATGGGAGGTACCAGGATGATAGAGGCTAATGAAGATACTCTAAATAAGGTCAAAGAGCCAATTAGTAAATATCCCCCAAATTACTTGCTCCAATTAGCCTTCTAGGTGAAGACAACTCGAATCTACCAGCACTATGTGTGCTTCACAACGTTATCACTGTTAGGAACAAACTTTCCCAACAGGGCAGAGGCCACTGGTTTCTGAAAAAAGCTGTTTCACCTCAGCCACTGGACAGTTCTCAAAGATAAGACCTCAGCCCCATTTTCAGGGTCATCTACATGATAAGAGTTTTGTTATTCACTGCCCATCAATACCCGCCCAGCAGAGAGACTAGCTACAACCAGAGGTGGCTCAGGGATGATTATAATTCAAGAGTAAGAAACAGGTAAATGAAGGGCTTTTTTGGTTTGTTTTCCCCACACTAAGGACTCCTAAAATTTCCTAAGGAACTAGGTAACTCAATTTTAAAACAAAATTGTTTTGTTAAACACGGAGTTTAGATTTCTATTTATACTCAGACTACCCAAGAAATGTTTCTGAGAAACAATTTGCTACACAAGGGATAAAAGGTCCACAGTCACAACTGAGTTCAATTTACTGGAACACAGAGGTAAAAGGGAATTTTACACAACACATTATGCTGCAAAACCCATTAAATGCTAAGTCTACTCCACATGTACAGGGTTTTCTAGGATGCTTTAGAAGTTCTGGCTCATGCCCAGAATTGCAGTCAGAGCTTTTCACTGTCATGGTCCCACTTACCACCACAACTTCCATCAAGGCCTTAAAGCGTACAGCCCTCAACGCTGCAAATTCCTTGCTTCACATTTACTGCAAAGCAGATTTTCAAATGTTAAAACTGCGAGTTTAAATGGAAGGCCTGAACCAGAAATTTCTCTGGTCCATTTCTGGCCATCACATCTTCCAGTTCCTCCTCACCTTTCACTAACCTTCATGCCACAAGGAAGAAGAAGAAAGGGGGTCATGAAAGTGACAGGGTAAAACAGAAGTTAAAGCAAATTAATTTTGCTTGTTTCAGCCTCAGAGATTGCCTGAATATGAGAAGAATCCCTCCTTCAAAATGAGTCAATGGCATATCTGCAGTAAAAAGCTTTTGTGATTCATAGAACACTTAGTTCTTGACCCTTTGTGCTTGGGGAAATCTCGGGAAACAGATTTCTCAACTGCGATTTTAAATTGGAAGTAATAAACTTCTACAAAAGCTGCAATCAGGGCTTAAAGATATCAAACCCGGACTCATACCAAGTCAGCCCAGATACTAAAACAAAGAAAGCATCTTTGGAACCCAGACCCTACACTTTGGCACAGTTTATCATAAAATTCTTCACCCAGAGCCATCCTGGTTATCCTACATTGGCAGGCAAAAACATACTGTACACAGGTGCACCTGGACATGTTTGTATCATCATGAAGAACCCAGAGGGGAGTGCATGTGGCTCAAGCAGCTGAGCACCTGCCTCCACGTGGGAGGTCCCTGATTTGGTTCTCGGAGCCTCCTGACAAAAAACAACAAACAAAATAAAAAGGAAAATAGACAAAAAAAAACAACTCAGCAAAGCCAATGTGGCTCAGTGGTTGAGCACCGGCTTCCCACATACAAGGTCCCAGGTTCAATCTTGGTCCTGATACCTCAAAAAAAAAAAAAAAAAAGAACCCAGAAAGGCCTCAAAACCCAAACACTGTGATAGCTGAATGGGTATGGACCCTGAGCCATCTAACAATTCCTAGTAGCTTCCTCCATAAATAGCCTGGCGAAGCGCGTTGGTGGAGAGGTGGTCCCCAAGATTATGGGTGAACTTGAGTCATAATTAGGCCTTTTAGAGCCATACTTACTTACTGTGACTCACACTGTATAAATGGGGCTGTAGAAGTCCTTTATTGTGTAAGCCAGCGAACCAGATTTTCACACGTATAACCAAGGCTAAAGATGTGCAAAGGCCTGTAAACAGGAGACGAGCATCCCATCTCCACTGCAACATTGCCAAGTCAAATCTTTAAAGTACAATAATAAATTGAGAATAGCCTGCATCTTTTCCCTTGACTCAGATATGAGACCATTCAATCTGACACAAAAAGGTTCTGCAAATCAATGGGCCATTTAGAAATGGCCCATTTTCATTCTAGCACTGTGGCTTTTTAAAAATTGTCATACCCAGTAAAGAAGCCTACAGGCATCATGGAAAGTGCAAATTCAGAAAAGCTTTGCTCATTGTGCAGCAGAGGGAATTCACAGCAGGATGCTCTGCTGGGCCCATTAATCAATATATGGAAATTCACATAAAAGGCTTGTTTAGACCCTCTACCCAAAAGCATTTTTTAATTCCACTAAAGGAATCAGAAGCCCGAGACTGCAGAATGGTTAGAAGGCTAACCGGTCTGACTAATCTTTAATGAAACACTTGAGAAATCCATTCACACATACCCGGGTTTCACACACCAGCTTTTTCCCTCAGCTCCAAACTTGATAGTAATAACTAGTAATTCACCTCCTTGCCGTTAAATAGCCCTCTCTCTCTGTAGTTCAGTTGAGATCACTGAAGTTGCTCCACAAGCAAAATTCATCACATACTCCACAGAAAGTTCCCCATTCTCTTCTCCCTCCTGTTTATATTAATGAAGGCACACCCACCGCACAAAAATAGGATTTTTTGTAGGAAAGTCAAGTTCACCTCCACCATATGGGCTGGGGTCTTCATTGTTCTTTTTGCTATTTTTACCACTAGCAGGACTTAGTTCTGGATTTTCAAAAAAGAGAGGAGAGAGACAGGCTGAGAACACAGTTTCCAGAAAGCAAGGCAGTCATCAGCCAGGGTGCTAGAAAGGGCTCCTTTGAGAATGTGATCAAGACTATGGACCCAGAAAAACAAGTATACAAAAAATTCTGCAGTCTCAGGGAATTGGTTCACTAAGACCTTAAGCTCATTCAAAGTTCATGGATCCCAAGTCAAGTCCCAGCCTAGACAAGTCTCTGATTTAGGTAATTGTGTACGGCTATAAGGGGCCACTGCCAGCCACTCCATTTGAAGGGTGAATTCATAAAGTTACATTTCTTTAAAAAATTTCAACGGATTATATGGATGGAAAATTTTCTCTGCAATTTCTCAGCAGTTTACAGAAAAGTAAACTCCTTTCTCAGCTGCCTGTACGTTCTTCTGAGGTAAAGCTTTTACCCCTTCGCTCCAATCCTCCGTCCTTAGTGTCCCTCACTGCAGGCATCTCCTCCCAAGGACTACTCAGCAGCACATCTAAGTGATTTCCCAGTCAGAGCTCTCGACTGCCTAGCCTGAACCCCCAAAAAACACATCTAAAAACATAAGGATGGGGAGCCAATGTGGCTCAGTGGTTGAGTGCCAGCTTCTCACACACAAGGTCCCGGGTTCAATCTCCCGCCCCGGTACCTCAAAAATAAACAAACAAATAAAAATAAAAATGTAAGGACTGCCAACATGTGGCCCCTGCTAAATCCTTAAAGCAGGAGTTCCAACACTTTACTGTGTTCAAGTGTCAGGTCAGCGCTCGTTAGAAATGCAGATGCCCAGGCTGCATCTCAAACCTACAAAATACTCCAAACAAACCCAGGAATGGGAATGTTTAACAAGCTCACTGGATACTTCTCAGGCAACAACAGTTTAAGAACCATCGTTTTAGGTGGTCGGCTACCACCTCCCATTACCCTGTGAATACTGCATGCACCTTCTCACCCTTACTTTCCCCTACATGGAAATATCCTCTTCTCCACCTACCTAATAAATAAAATTAAATTTTAAAAAAAAGAACATATATGAAACAGAAACATATAATCAAAATCCTGACTTTGAGTTTCTATTTAACAAAATCCTCTGAAATATTTCTAAAACCCAGGCTAGGGAAAGAAGAGTTAAACTCTTAAAGCCTGTTCTCTCAGCTAATGTAAGAGACAAGAGCCAAGCCAGCCCAGTAGAAAAAACTGTGCCATGGCTTAGCTAAAAGGATATACCAACAGCAAAGGAAGACAGCTCCATGAGCTTCTAGAAAAGATCTCAATTCTGTAACTTCTCACCTCTTTCTTCACGGCAGCATCCTCAAAAGCACTTACTCAATTTAATTAAATGGTAGGCCCATAAAAAGTAGTTCAGACTTAAACAGTACATGATAGCTTACTGCATAAAAATATACAATTACATTTTTAATTATGCACAAACCAGGTGATAATTATACCAATAGAAGGTTCCCTATAACATCCATGTGCCTTAAAAACCTGCAGTCGCCCTTTATCTTATAAGTGGGCATAATCATCTCTAAACCTTTTCAATTACTCAGAAGAAATTAACTGCAAATTTACTAGGTATATGGCACTGTGCTAAGTGTTGTGGGGCCATCAAGATGAGTAAGAAATGGTCATTGATGTTGAGGAGTTCATCACAATCTCATTGGGAGGAATATAATATAGACAAATAGCTATGTGTGTGATAAGTGCCATAAGAAAAACCCAAGGTATTACAGGAAAATCAGGAGGGGAAGAATGATTACCAGAATAAACAGAGAAAATATCAAGGCAGTAGCATTTCATCTGGTTCATGGGGAATTAGCACAAGTCTGTTAAATGGAGGTTAGAATAGAGAGGACACACCCATAAGCAGGAAGGGCAAGAGCTAAAGAACACCATGGGAAAAATTCCTCTGCTAGGAATGTAAATGGGATGGCAAATGAGGATGAGTTATCAAAAGGATGTCTGAACTGAGACCCCAGATGGAGTACAAGTGTAGGCTGGAGGTAATTCTGTATCAGCACCATCTTTAAGGACACTTTGCTGATAGGTAAACTACATCCAATTACCCCAAAGGTCGTTTCTATTCTAAAAAGGAAGTGCAGCACAATCTCAAATGGAACTAAATGGGAAAGAAATTGGGGGGAAAAATTTTTTTTCTGAAATATACTGACAAATTCCTGGGAAAGTAGAAAACAGAGTCAGAAGATATGGGTTTAAGTCTAAATTCATCCTGCCAGTTGTAACATCATGAGTAAGTCACTTGCACTTTTGTTTCTTCTCATACAAAATATAAACGGTAATTTCTTTATCCTGTAAGACTGTTTGTTGATCCAATGTTTCTCCTGTATTTAAAGGTGCTTTGTGAAATCGCAAAGCTCTTTCAAAATTAAGTCAAGTCAGTAATACCATATAAATTTTGAAAATATTTTTTACAATTTATTTTTGAATACACAAGTAACACACACACAATATATACATGCATACCTAGAAAAATGACAACACTATGACGGCTGCCTACAGCGAGGGAAACTAGGCTTAGGTAGAAGGAGACACCAGCCATACCAGAATAGAGAAATGGAAAGAAACAGGTTCGTGATGAGATTGCTGGGCTGCTAGTTCAGTCAACCCTGAAAACACTCTACAGCTAGACTTTCGGTTTACTTAAACTGATAAATCCCTTTAACAGAAAATCAGATCACTGGTTTAAACTGGAACTTGCAAAATAAAAAAAATCACTAAATGATACTTGAATAAAATATTTATATTTTGGATTATCTGATACTCCTTTAACAAATATGAAGACATTAATATGGTCCTACCCAATTTCCCTAATTACAAACTTGGCTTTTCTTAAGAGCTAAAGTCAATCATTACTGAATGTCTACTAAGCAATTATCTAAGTTATTACAACATGCACATAGGCAAAATAGAATTTTAGCAGACCATAATTCATTTTCATAGTTAAAGAAACAAATGCAAGACATATACACACATTTGTATATATAGTGAACTCTTCGGCCATTTGCCTTAGAAATGCATGAAGCTAATGCTCTAAGTAACAGGTTAACCTGTTACTCCTCACTAAAAGAGTCCACACTAAGACTTATTAAAATAAATCTTACTTAGATCCCATGCAGCCCTAAAGGCTTTCATATTCTAATATATTAGAATAGACTATTTATAATTTAAAGGCCAAATAATTTTTTCCATTGAAAGAATATCTAACATGCTGGACTAAAACACTATTTCTCAAATTCCTTACCTCCTGAATCCTAGCTAAATTTCCCTTCCTCTTTCTCCTTACCTTTCCTCCGTAACTGATTCTCACTACATGTTCCCCTTATGCTAGGAGAACAATATAATTGATAAAAGTTCCCATATCAGGGCACTTTTGAGAGCAAAAGGAGGTGCTACTTGTAATTATGCCAGGAAACAGGTATACACTGGGATGTACGGTCACCCTACTAGAGCTTTTATTCTGAGAAGGAAAGTCCATTCACTGAGGAAGGAAGGAAAACTCCCTTATTTTATAAGCTGAAGTAACATTCTGACCTATGCCATCCCTGAATTTCCACTTTTGAACCCTGCACAAAGAAGAGAAGACCTTTCTCTTTCCGAGGGAAGGTACCAATCGTTTCACTTATTCTTTCTAGGATGCTAAAAGCAGGGCAGTATCTACTGGCGCAATAACTTGACAGACAATTCTTTGGCACCACTGGAACAAGCTTGAGGGCTTATTCGTTTTCTGCTGTGAACAGAACACTACCCTTCACTGCTAAAAAGGCATTAATAATCTTCAATTAAATAGGCATTAGCAATGTCAGCTTCCAACTTCAGAGGTTCATCCTCAGCCAAAACATTCATTAAGTATGGTTTACTGGGCTGGATGTTGTAAAGGTCAAAGTGCATAGTCCATGCCCTCTCTAAATTTATAGTCCAAGACAGAAAATAATGCAGGCTGTAAAATGCGAGATACACACACATCAAATAAGAGATTTAGAAGTACAGATGAAAGAGGTAGAGTACCTCTGGGTTTGGGAATAATAGAACAGAAGGCAAACGAGTCAAAATAAAGGCTAGTTAAAATGATCCCAAGACAGAAATGCAAATCAGAACAATAACATGATATCATCTCACACCACGTAGAATGGCCATTACTAAAAAAAAGAGAAAACAGTAAGTGATGGAGAGGAGGATGTGGAGAAATAGGAACACTCCTTCACTGTTGGTGGGACTATAAAATGGTGCAGCCGCTGTGGAAGACAGTTTGGCAGTTCCTCAGGAAACTGAATATAGAACTGCCATATGATCCAGCAATTCCTCTACTAGGAATATATCCAGAAGAACTGAAAACTGTGACATGAACAGACATCTGCACATGGATGTTCATAGTGGCGTTATTCACAATTTCCAAAAGATGGAAACTTTTCAACCCAAGTGTCCATCGATCAATGAATGGATAAACAAAATGTGATATATGCATATGATAGAATACTATGCTGCAGTAAGAAGAAATGAAACTGGGACACGTATGATAACATGGATAAATCTTGAAGACATTATGCTAAGTGAAATAAGCCAGATACAAAAGGACAAATATTGTACGGTCTCTCTAATATGAACTAAATACAAAGAATAAACATATGGAGTTTAAACCTAGAATATAGGTTATTAGGAGATAAGAGGAGGGCTGTGAAGGAGTACTGATGCTTAATGTATGTAGAAGTTTTGTTTAACTTGACTATAAATGTGTAGAAATGGACAGAGTTGATGGTAACACAGTGAAGAGCAGTGGCTTTAGAAACAGAATTGTGGCTGAAAAGGGTGGTATCGGCATGTAATTGTCAACTGAAAGAAAGCTAGAGAATAATCTAGGGACTGAATAACACAGTGAGCCCAGAGATGGATGAGAATTGTGGTTAATAGCACAGATTCAAGAATGTCCTTCTGTGAACTATTACGGAATAATGTCACTATTGCAGGGTGGTAGGAATGTGGAGAAGCATGGGAAAAATACAATTCATGTAACATATGGACTATAGTTAATAGCAATTGTATTAGTCAGCCAAAGGGGTGCTGATGCAAAGTACCAGAAATCCATTGGCTTTTATAAAAGGGTATTTATTTGGGGTAGAAGCTTACAGTTACCAGGCCACAGTATAAGTTACTTCCCTCACCAAAGTCTGTTGCCACGAGTTGGAGCAAGATGGCTGCCAGCATCTGCGAGGGTTCAGGCTTCCTCCTCCTCCTCCCAAGGCTCCGTGGTCCAAGCTTCTTCCAATCCAAGCCCTAGGCTGGGATAAGTCTTGTCTCTCCCAGGACTGTTTCTCTCCGGTCCCAGCTGCTCTGCTTTCTCCACAAGGCCAGCTGAAAACTATCAGGAGAACTCATCTCTCTTCCTGAGGCCTCTACTCTGTCTAATGTAGCCTATTCTCCTTCCTCATATATACCCTTTTCTGTGTGTTTACTTCCCAGGGTTCCAATATCAAAACTCCAACTAACTCCTCTGCCTTGTCATTTTCTCTGAGACGGCCTACTGATGTGGCCCAGTCATAATTTAATCAAGTAGGAGTGAAATCTCTGAATCCAATACCATCTAATGTACCCAAAGGAACAGACTAATTTACAAACATAATCCAACATCTATTTTTGGAATTCATAAATAATACCAAACTGCTATAGTAACATTCTTGCATCAATGCCAAAGATGTACTATGATAATAATAGGGAGTGTGGAAAATATGCCAAATGTATGCCAGGAACCATAGTTAGTGGTAACAGTCTTATACATGATATTATCTCATAATCTGTAACAAATGTCCCACAACAGGGTGGCGTGTTGGTGAAGGGTTGTTGTATGGGAATTCTACATATACGCATGATTGTTTTGTAAGTTCACAACTTCTGAAATAAAAATATATTTTAAAAATGAAAAAAAGAAAAAAAAGATCCCAAGACACTGGCCGTGGGATGCAGCAACAAGGCAGCATAGTAAGGGAAAAGTTGTGCAGAAGTGAGAATTACAAAGGAAACCAATTCTGGTTCTTTTTCATGGGAAGTTTCAGGTTCACCTGAATTTAGGACTGAGGCTTCGTTAACCATGACGTGCCCTTGCATTCTCCATCCCAGCAGCATCATGCCCTCACTGTTCTGTGGTCTCCCTCAAGCAGGCGTGTTTGTGTCCCTCACTGGAGTACAATCAGCACCAAAACACAGGTGCTAACAAATAACTTTTTTAAATCAAAAAAGCACCTTTACTTAAGAGACTGGAACACAGAATTTTTTTAAAAGCCAGCTTTCTCAAATTTGAGAGAATTTCTATTCTCTTTCTTTTACTGTAATAATTAAAATTTCTAGGAGAAAGGTAGGTAAACTGGCAATTTTTAAAAGATCGGGTGAGAAAACGCTTCCTCAAGGCTCTCTTTTGTTTTCTACCACTTGAGGACAAACCATGACTCAATAACCCACTTGGCCTGGGTGAACTGAGATGTCTGATAAACAGCTTTGCTTTTATCACCTTACGTATTTGTGGTTTTCTTTTGGGGGGTCGGGGAAAGATGGTTTGTTTGTATCAGCTTATGTTTTAATGCTTCTGTTTCAATACTGTAGTAAAACCTATGTTCGCAAAGGCTAAGAGACTAGCCTCTTCATCAGGAAAGAGAAAGCCACTCTAGAAAGAATAAGCATTGCTAAATCTCAATTCTGCTGGTCTCAAGGCATTACTGCTATACCTGAGGGAGCTCCCCCTTTCCTTCCTCCTCCCATCTTAAGATTCTGAACAGACACCAGAAAGGCATAATCATAGCTGATTTTCATTATGAACACTATAATTTTCCCTCCTATTTCCTTGGAACTCCTTGGAGACTTGATTTAGTTATCTCTGTAAAGCTAAATATGATGACTCGTTTTAAAGAATCTCTGCTATTAACTTTTCCAGTCAATATGGCCCCATTTTCCCAATGAAGTTATCTAGTCAGAACTGCTTCTGTTCATTTCTATCATATAATGTCATAAGGGTAGGAAATGGTTAAAATCTACCTTGATCAGAAATTGCTCCTTACAAAATTTGAAATCCTAGATAGGAGAATGACAACCAACACTTAAGAAGAGCAGAATTATTATCTAGTAGATGAAAACAGAACGTGAAAAAAAAATTTGTGAGGAGAATGAGTTGTAATTAAAACCTTACTGTACCCAAGTCACTCTTTCAACTCATTTAACCTCTAATTTCAAAATACCTGAAAGTGGTCAGGGAACCAGACCAGGTAATTTAAAAGGAGTAGGGATCACATCTTACATTTCTTTTGGATCCCTGTGCTACAGCGCTAGGCAAATGTTTACTATTCATAATTCAAGAACTTTTAAATTTTATTTTATTTACTTTTTTAAGATTTTTAAAAAATTTATTTCTGTCCCCTTCCCCCTGCCCCCAGTTGTCTGCTCTCTGTGTCCATTCGCTGTGTGTTCTTCTGCGTCTGCTTGTATTCTTGTCAGCAGCACCCAGAATCTGTGTCACTCTTTGTTGCATCATCTTGCTGCATCAGCTGCACCACTCCCGGGTAGGCTGGACTTTCTTTCGTCCTGGGCAGCTCTCCTTGAGCGTGGGGCTCCCCTATGCGGGGGACACTCCCCTATGCGTGGCAGGGCACTCCTTGCGTGCAGCAACACTGCACATGGGCCAGCTCCACACGGGTCAAGGAGGCCCGGGGTTTGAACCGCGGACCTCCCATGTGGTAGGCAGATGCTCTATCCATTGAGTCAAGCCCATTTACCTCAAAAACTTTTTAAAAATAAAAATACCACCAGAAAATAAGTGAGAGTTGACATATCATGAATCCACAAATTTGCAAGACGTTGTAGCACAAAATCTACTCAAGAAAATCCGTAAGGAAAAAATAAACACTCAAAAATGTTTGAACAGAATACTTTTATATCATCTCATTCAAGCTTAGATGTATTTCATCTTTGAAAGCATGGGAGATAAAAGACCTTCCTTTAATGCCATTGATACAGGAACTCCAATTGCTTATGTGGACACAGACATAAAATTGTATGGTCGGTATGGTCATTAGGAGATAATGCCAGGGCCTGCTTTGTCTCCTTATTTAAAAGGAAAACCGGAAAAATGAGTTATAGCATAGATTTGATCTTAAAGCCAAAATTTAAATTTTGCTTACCGTCTTGAAACACACAACCAATCATTTACAAACACATACAGATTAAAGGAGCATATCCTAATGATGTGCAGGTAGCAGTCCCCAACCAAAGACAGCTCAAGTTGCCCGTCTCTCATCTTGTAAGATCCTCATGGCGATGACCAAAACTGGGTGGCTATCTGACCCACTAAGGACTCTGCCCAAGGAACACCTTGTTCAGGAACTGGCAAGGCTGACTCAGCTGGGGATGGTATAGGCTCAGCTAGCTATTTCCTCTGTGCTTAGGGCAAATGATTTTCTTTAGGAATGCTCTTCACATCCTGAAGACTTGACTGGATTCTTAATATTTCATTCACAGCTCAGCAAAGATCCTTCTGAAACAGTAGAGCATGGGATGGCTGAAGAAGTTGCCATGGAAACTGCCCCTCCTTTAACTTTTCACACTTCGGAAACCTAGAACATTTCTACAGTCACTTTCGTTAGACAACGGAATTTAAGGCAGATAACCTTTTTTAAAAAACACAATTTGAAAGTCGTGGAAACAATGGGAAAAATACTTAGATTTGTTTTAGGGAAACCTAACGCTGGGTTCTTAAAAACTTCAGTCAATTCAGCCTAAGCAGAAAAAAACTCAAAAGTAACAGCAAAGATTTCTTATCTTTATTACCCTTATTCTGAAATACTTAGTAAATATTTGTTTTAAAAATATGTATTTGTAATTTTTACATATTTTCACACCCACTTTGGTATTTTTATATTATAAAACAGCTTCCGGCAATGGAAGCCCAATATATATAACACAATTAACACAGCCTACAGGAAATAAGGGTTTGTGTTACAGTCATGCCTCAAGACCAAACATTCAGGAGCCAATTAGGACTGAAGTCAGGGGTCACTTGTAAATAAAAAGGTTTTAAAGACAAAACTGACAGATATTTTGAAGTGCATTAGTCCTTACGGAATGTAAGGAATGAATATTGTTTTCCTATGTTAGCCTTAAAATTCATGGCTGTAGGTTATAGCCCCACTACAAAAATGGACTCATTAAAACAGCATCTGAAACCAGTAAAAAATAGCCAAAATATCCCAAAGCAAAAATCTTTCAGACAAAAAGTTATTAATTTCTTTGAACTTCTTGGAACACCTATAGCTACAGATTTCTATGCAGCCTTTTTGACATGGTAACACCTCATTACTGCCTAATTTTTCATTTCCCCCAACACAGATCTCTGAGAAAGCTCCAATGCATGCATTTACTACTTAGAAAACCTACAGAACATTGTTTTGACAATATTCTGAGAACTTTGTGACAGCTCTGAGGTATCTGGACACTGTGAGGTTTTACAAACTTTAGTATGAGAATCCCAATCAATTCAAGAAGCTTTTCAAACACAGGCAAGATAGTTGAAATTCCAAGGGGCTTTAAAATCAGGTTCTTTCTTTAAACTCATCTTTAAAAAAATACGTATATCAGAACTGTTAAAATCACTAACCTTGCTTCTCATTCTGTACCACTTATCGATTTTTTTTGATAAGGGGGAAAAACCTTACTCTCACAGTACAATCTTCTACCCTCCTACAATTGATCAAACTGTCATTAGGATTAATTGGGTTCTACTATTTTTCATAATAGGAGACCCTTCCATGAAGGTACAGATCATGCATCAGTATTAGGAGGCATTCTCTCTGACACAAGATGGGACATGCTTTCATTATTTTATTAATGATAGATTGAATGATTACCTATTTTATGAAAGCCTGCATTGAAGATCCTGGTGTACAACTCGTCAGTGAATAACCTGAGAAGGTCTGATGAGCTTTTCAAACAACAATGCACAGGTATCCAGTCTTCCAGGCAACAGCAGGCTATTTCTCTGATCACCACAGAGGAAGCACGTGTGTTGTCATCTCTACGTGAGCTCCTGAAGGCCAGGATCCCCTCCCTATACATCCTTGTATTTCTCCAAGTCCTCGCACCAACAGGGTGCAAAGTTCAAGACCAGCCTGGGCCTGTCTCACTGGCTGCTGCATTCCCATCTAGAACCCTGCAGTGTACTCAGAAGGCACTCAATAAATACTTGTTGAACAAATGATGCCCCCATCTAAGAAAGTACTCAAGAAATATTATTGAACCATCGGTGCAGCCACCACCTTGGAGAATCCAAGCATAGCCAACCTTCACTTGATTACTTCTCTCCATAGCTGTCTGTCAGGGCTGGGGGCGTCGGAGGAGAAGAGGCTAGGTGAGCCATTCTACTTTCAAATTTCTCACCAACAAATTCAGTTCCCTTAGGGGCAAGTTCATGTCATCTGATCACTTCAGGATTTCCCATGGACATTTCCAAAAATGTTAATGGGTTGACAAACACAAATCATTCCTCTTTGATTGTTCCTCTTCAACATCATGCCTTGAAGCTGCATGAAAATGCATTTCTATATTTCATAAAACTGCCTAATATAGAAGAGGTGGCATTGGATTGGGAAAAGTGGACATAATGGACAAAGGGTATGGGGAAAGGCAGGAAGAGATGAGAGGTGGAGGCGTCTTCGGGACATGGAGCTGCCCTGGATGGTGCTTCAGAGGTAATCACCGGACATTGTAAATCCTCACAGGGCCTACATGATGGAATAGAGGAGAGTATGGGCCATGATGTGAACCAATGTATATGAGGTGCAGAGGTGCCCAAAGATGTACTTACCAAATCCAATGGATGTGTCATGATGATGGGAACGAGTGTTGTTGGGGGGGGGGAGAGGGGGGGTGGGGGGGTGGGGTTGAATGGGACCTCACATATATATTTTTAATGTAATATTATTACAAAGTCAATAAAAAATAAAAAAATTAAAAAAAAAAAAAAAACTGCCTAATATAATACTTAATGGTGAATGACCATCTCTTTATGTCATGCCTAAAGTTCTAATCCTGATACCTGTTCACAATATCCCCCAAAGCAGACTTTCTGCTCTATTCAATTCATGCCTGGTCATTAGGATTATGAATTACATATGGAAGATGAGATTTTCTAAGTTCTGACTGAGGTAGAATGGGCATGTGGATAAAAAACATACTCATATGGGTTGTTTACAGATGCTAAACCTTTTTTTAAAAAATTTATTTATTCTTCCCCCCTTCCCTTCCTTCTGCCCTGATGTTTTCTTTGTGTGTGTTTTTTTGTTGTTGTTGTCTATGTTGTCTTCTCTTCTCATTTTCTCTCCTGTAGGATTCACCAGGATTCAATCTGGGGACCTCTGATGTGGAGAGAGGTTCCCTGTCAATTGCGCCACCTGAGTTCCTGGTTTCTGCTGTGCTTTATCTTGACTATCCCCTTGTCTCTCTTTTGATGCGTCATCATCTTGCTGAGTGACTCACTTGTGCAGGCACTGGTTCACCACACAGGCATGCTTTCTCTTCTTCTTTCTCACCAGGAGGCCCCAGGGATCGAACCCAGGTCCTCCCATATGGTAGGCGGAAGCTCTACCACTTGAGCAACATCTACTACCCAGATGTTAAACCTTTTAATATTACCCCTGTCGCTGGACTGTCCATGTGACACCCAGGCCCTGAGCCTCAATAGACTTGCAACTCCTACCCTCTGGTTTATTGGACTTGCCCAGCCAGCTAACACAGAGGTGAAGAGGTCAACCACCATACCAGGGAGCTGAGAATGCTTACAACTGCAAGCAGGAGAATTGTATCCATCATCCATGTGGAATCTAAGCTCCCTCTCGACATAGAGGTAGAGTGGACATCATCATCCCAGGGGCCACAGGATGGAGGAAGAGAGTATGGATTAGAGTGGACTTACTCATGTTCTACTACGGAACTATTGTGATTAGGAATGGAAGAAACTGTAGCACTGATGTGGAGAAAGTGGCCACAGTAGCTGCTGAGGGTAGGGAGAGGGAAGAAGAGATATGATGTGGGGGCATTTTCAGGACTTGGAGTTGTCCTGGGTGGTACTGCAGGGACAGATGCTGGACATTGTATGTCCTGCCATGGCCCACTGGAGAGAGTGTAAACCACAATGTAAACCATTATCCATGTGTTACAGCAGTGCTCCAAAATGCATTCACCAAATGCAGTGAATGTCCCACAATGATGAAAGAGGTTATTGATGTGGGAGGAGTGGGATGAGGGGGTTAGGGGTTACAGGGGGACCTCATTTTTTTAATGTAACATTCGAAAAAAAATAGAGAAAAAAATAAAAAATAAAACAGAACAAAAAAAATTACCCCTGTCAATTTCTCTTACCAAAAATAAATGCCACGTATGATCTCACTGATATGAAATAATTAGAATAAGCAAATTTATACAGTCAGCAACTAGAATACAGGTTATCAGGGGCTGGCAAGGGGATAGGAAATGGGGGGTTAATGCTTAACTGGTATCAAGTTGTTTGGGGTGGTAGAAAAGCTTTCATAATAGATGGTTATGAAATTATACATTTGAATTATATATTTGAATTGTGGTTAAAAGTGGGAATTTTTAGACCGTATAAATTTTACTAGAATAAAATTTTTAAAAAAACAGCCAGAGGACTGTACAAAACAAAGTGAACCCTAATGTAAAGTATGGGTTATAGTTAATAGTATATTCATAATAACTTTGTTTAAACAATTGTAACAAAGGTACCACACAAGTACAGTGTTCATAATAGGGAAAACAGTGTATAGGGGTTGGTATGTGGGAACTCTGTTTTCTACATGATTTTTCTGTAAACTTATGAGAGGCTTTAAAAAAAAAAATTAAGTGCTCAAACTACAAAGAGATACAGCTTTATACCCACTAGGACGGCTATAATAAATAAGTGCTGGCAAAGATATGGAGAAATCGGAAACTTTATGCATTGCTAGTGGGAATGTAAAATGATGCAGCCACTGTCAAAAATAATTTGGCAAGTCCTTAAAAAGTTAAATATAGAATTACCATGTGACCCAGCAATTCTACTCCTAGGTATATACCCAAAGAAACTGAAACGAGTGACTCAAACAGATACTTGTATACCAATTTCCACAGCAATATTATTCACAATAGCCAAAAGGTGGAAACAACCCAAGTGTCCATGGACAGATGAATGGGTAAACAAAACGTGGTACATATACACAATGGAAAAATTATTCAGCCATAAGAAGGAATGAAGTTCCAAGACATGCTGAACATGGGTGACCCTTGAAATCATCATGTTGCGTGAAAAGAAGCACTCAAGGACAAATACTGTATGATTTCATTTATAACATCTAGAAATAGCAAATTCATAGAGGTAGAAAGTAGATTAGAGGTTACCAGGGGATGGGAGGAGGGGCCAAGGGGCAGTTGTTGCTTGATGGGTAGAATATTTGCAAATTTTAAAATTTTTAAATAAAAAGAAAAGGCAACAACAAAGCACCCGCCCTGTCCATTTTTTTTTTCTTTCTAAATCTGGTCCAAACTAATAAGTTGGAAAGTTCTAGGTATCTCATTAAAAGAAAGACGTTAATAAGCAGAAGGGAGCTGGAAGAGGACAAACAATATTGACTAAGAACTAGAGGGACTGGCATATGCAGGACAAATTAAAAACAGAATCTCCATCACTTAGCTAAGCAGGCACAAGGGACCCAACTATATACACAGAGGATCAAGAAGGAAAAAGAAAGAAAAGAATTATTCAGCGGTTCCAGCCATCATAAGAAAGGGAAAGAAGAGGGAAGAAAGCATTTAGAGAAGATGGGGAGAAGGAGTCTTTTGGGATACTCACTCTACAGAGGACAAGGTGTTCTGTTCAAAGGTCATTTCTCACACTTAAACCAGCACCAGGGATGAAAATGCACCAGGATATTCACAAAATGAGAACGCTCAATTCGCCCATGTTTGGAGTTTAATTTTTGTCGGGTTCTCAACCTTGACAGCCACAGTTGCCCCCTTGGAGTGTGAGGTTTTAAAGACAGCTACAAGTAAGAATTTCATTTGTTTCCAATAACTTTCTTATTTGAAATTTAGTAAGTTTGAAAGATACAGAAGAACTATAAATAACAAAATCCAAAATTACCCAAAAGCCATCCATGAAACAGAACTTAATGATAACATTTGATATATTTCCCTTCCATTCATTTTTTTTTTTTTTTTAACATGACTATTGAACATGAGTGGGAAGGATGAGTAGTTCCTCTTCTTCCACTTAGCTTTCACCTCTTGAATTTAAGAGTGAAACAATGTTCCACATACAGGTTTCACGGATCAAGGGTGGTTTGTGGTAGTATCTGCACAGCTCACCAGGGGACACAAATGTCTGCTCCTGGCTGGTGGTGATGGACCTATGGCCTCCACCCCAGCTCCATCTGCTGCCCTGAGGGCCAAGGGGCATCGAATCTCAGTTCAGCTGTGCCAGGGCATCCCCAGGTGGGAAGCTGAACTAATCCCACTCTCCTATTTTACAAATGAGGACAAAGAGCCCAAGATGGGTAAAGTACCTTGTTTAAGGTCACACAAGGATATTGGAGGCTATGGTAAATAGGATTTACACATTTTAAAAAGTATAGTGTAACTGCTCTTCTACAAGGATGCTTCATTATGGTGTTTTATAGGCTATAAAAGATCACAAATTCCCTATACAAGATATATTTTTCCAAAAGATTTATCTCTGACATTTTTTTTTATATTGACAAATGTATGATTAAGCATATTAAATTATGATGTATCTCTTTTGGGCAAACCAAAGACTAAAGAGTTGTTTAAAAAAAAAACACTAAAAAAGCAAGATTAAAAATCAAGGTTATGAAACTAAAAATTGAGAGATTGTTTTCATTTTTAAATAATTTATTCTAATTTTTAAATAGTAAGTTGTCCAAGTATATGTTAAAAAACAAACCATTTAAAATGTTTTATTTAAAATTTATTTTAAAGTACAGTCCTTTCTTAAAAGATCGCTTAACCATATCCTTTTAAGAACTGAGTATGTGCATTTTCTAAATCTTTCATAGGAAACAGACTTGGCCCAATGGATAGGGCGCCCGCCTACCACATGGGAGGTCCAGGGTTCAAACTCTGGTCCTCCTTGACCGGTGTGGAGTCGGCCCATGCGCAGTGCTGATGCGCACAAGGAGTGCAGGGGTGTCCCCTGTGTAGGGGAGCCCCATGCACAAGGAGAGCCACCCAGTGCGAAAGAAAGTGCAGCCTGCCCAAGAATGGCACCGCACACACAGAGAGCTGACACAACAAGATGATGCAACAAAAAGAAACACAGATTCCTGGTGCCGCTGATGAGGATAGAAGCGGTCACAGAAGAACACACAGCAAATGGACACAGAGAGTAGACAACGGGGATGGGGGAGGGGAGGGGGGGAAAGAAATAAGTAAAAAATAAATCCTTAAAAAAAATAAATAAAATAAATCTTTCATAATTTGATGATAGAAAAGTGAATATTTGCTTTGGCTTGCATTTTTTAATCTAGTGATCATTACTAGTCATTTGTAGTTTTTCTGTAAAATGAATAATTTCATGTACTCAAGTTGAGCAGTCATTTCGTTTCTTGCTTTTAGGCTTAAAAAATATTCTCTTTCAGAGATTAAATATCCTGCAAATTTTCTTAGTTTAGCATTTTAAAAAACATATATTTAATGATATTTTGCTGTATGACCTAAGGCAAGGATCAAAATTGATTCTTTAAAAATACCCAATTTCGCAACCTCCTTTGCCAAGTAATTTATTCTATCCCAATTATTTATGATATAATTAAGTTATTCCACACACTAAAAATTTGGAAAGGTACTTAGTTGTTCAACTCTATGTGCATTTTATAGCCATATCATCCTCTCTTATTAGCATAGCTTTATAACATGTCTTAATCTCCAGTAGTACAAGACTCTGCATCATTCCTCTTTTTTTTCCAAATTAAAAAAAAAATTATTGCTTTTTCCAGGTGAACTACAGAATCAGTTGAAAAACAGGTTTTTACTGAATGGGATGACTTTTGAGGACTATGTGCAAAGATCCCTTGCTATCTCATTTTTCTCTCGTTATTTAACACTTGAATTTTTGTACCCGCTTTCCAAACATTCAATGCATTTTTTAAATTAGAGAAGCTGTAGGTTTACAGAAAAATCATGCAGAAAATACAGACTACTTATGTACCCACATTTATTAACACCTTGCATTGGTATGATATATTTGTAACAATTCTGAAAGAATATTTTTATAATCGTACTATTGCTATTTTTTTTAACACACCCCTCCCTATTCACCCCAAATATTACAGTGCTTCCCAGCTCATCTGGAGACCCAATTTAAAGGATCCTGGTGTTAAAGCCCAACAAATCTAACACCGACTGGTAGATTCTACACCCCAACTTGAACAGCCTACAGTACCGCTGCACAGGAGGCCCTGGGGTTTCATACAGCAGAATACGGGCAGTCCCACACTGCAGGGCTAGGAACTTTACCCAAGGCTTGGAGAGCCACTGAGGGGCATGGAAGCAGGAGAGTGGAATGGTCAGATTTCAGATAAAGATAAATGTGAGAGTAGAAAGCTAGGTCGGTATTAAAGAACCCAACTGTGGCACAGAGACACTTAGGAGTCTCCTATAGAGTCTGTGCTAGAAGACAAGTGACAACAGTGGAGAGGAAGAACACAGAATTCATGTGGTATCTATGATACAGCAGGATTGTCCCTATTGCTACTGAAGATGCATTCACTCACTCCAGGGGCAGGAATAATGAAGCTCATGCCCCTGTCCCAAGCATGGCCTCTCTCCCCACCATATCAATGGACAGAACACGCCTTCCTTCTTCCCCTTGCGGTGTGCAGGTGTGCATTCGCTCAGCAAATATTTACTGAGTTTCTACTATGGGGTGAGGCATCATACTAGGTCCTGAACAGATCAGTACCAAAAATCCACAGGAGACATGGAGAATGAATTAAGAAGCGTAGGAATCTGACATCCAAAAACAAAGCGGAGTACTGGAAACCAGAATCACAACTGCTACCCTCACTCAAGGACATCAGGAGAAAATTGCTTGATGGAGCCACCAGCAAACACTTTCCCCAGGGGACACTTGCTTTTCACCTCCAAGAGGTCCCTTAGCTCTCCTGCTGATCTGAGCACCCTCCCAGGTTCGGGAGCCAAGTCTGCCTCAAGGTGCCCGGCAGCAGTATCAACCCCGTCAAGGTTTATAAATGGAGCCATGCCTTAGGCAGTCAATGCAGATCCAGTTGTAGATTCCAGGATTTGACCCTTCAGAGTTTGGTTGAGAGGTATCCCAAGAACTTATGAAAGGCCCTTAACAATTCTCAAAAAGGTGGGGGAGGGGCCTTTTCCACTTTTGGCTCACAGTTTTAATTCCTTCCTCCTCCTTGGGGCTTCCGACAGCTCTCTCCTCACAATCCAGGCACTGTTTATAGGACACCAACCCGCTTGGCACTCCTGCAGTCTAGAAAGGCTCTCCCCCATCTCGCTGAAAATAGCCTAGAAACATCTGTTTCACTTTTTGAAACTTCAAGTTTCAAGGAAGGGAGAGAAGAAATGTCTGTGTCTGTAAAATACTTGGCCATGCCATTTATGGGTAATATGCTACATAACAAGAAACAAGTTATTTTAAAGTAACTCAGTGGTTTAGCAACTGCACTAATGAGATCAGCTCTGTGTATCAAGCATGCTTTTGCCTGTATAAATATGATTTTTGACACCTCATCTTCTACAGAATCGGGAGCTTGCGTTACCTTTAAAGACTCCTATTTATTAGTTCAAGATCACAAATAATAGTTTCATATCCACAGAATTCTAACCTCCTTACGCCACAGCCCGTAACAAAAATAGGTTCAAAGTCACTCTAGGGAGGCCAACAGGACCCAAACACCAGGGAATACCTAGAAGGCAAAAACATGCCGTGACTATTTATATCATTTGATGCTTTCAGAATTCAGGCCATTGGTTAACCCTTTCCTTAGCCTCTCTGAGTCTCACTTTCCCCATCTGTGAGTGAGGTCAGTGATGCCTACCCCACTGGTTACTATGACAACTAAGCCCCATAGTGTGTGAAAAATGTTCTTTAATTTATAAATTGCTACCCAAATGTCCTAGACCTTTTCCTCCTCAGTAGGCACTCAGTATCTTATAGATCTCCCTGAGACCATCCCCTTCAGTTCCATGAGTTAGTGACTTTATGCTGACTTTACGATAGAGAAATGGAGGCTCGAGTAGTATTTTTCCAGGAAAAAAAAATTAATACAACAAATCAAGGGGAAGAAGCCCTCAAAATTCAACGAACGCCTGGGTCTGCCAGGAAGGTGTGGTCTTGGACAAGTCCTTTAACCTTTTCAGGTACCAGTTTTCTCATGTCAGAATTCAACTAATCTGTCTGCAGTGTAGACCCGCTGAGGAAGATGCTGAGCTTTAAAGGAGAAGACTGAGGAAATGGAGCCCGACTTCCAGCCCCCCAGGGCAAGATCCGTCAGGAGGAGACCATCCTCTCTGTCCCCCAAGCAGCTCACAGACAGCGGCAGCCCAACAAGGATACAGAAGGACTGGACAGGGTGCAGCCTCACTCAACAGGAGGGACCTGCCCAGGGCTATAGGAAACAAGGCCTCCAAGGGAGCTGAACATGGGCTGGAGGAGGAGAGGACAGGAGGCTGCAGGGACACCATGGAGGGTGGCTTTGCAAGACATGAAGGGGCAGCAGCAGGGTTTTCCTCCAAGATGGCCAGGATCAAGAAAGTGACTTCTCCAGTCGTAATGACATCACGCACTGACCAGAAGCCTCACGGTTTCTTGCTTCCAGATGGACCATAGATAAAACAGAGTAGTATGGGGAAGGCAAACAGGCAGCCATGAACCTTCAGCAACCGTGGTCAATGGCTAAAATCATGAGTGCAATATTCAGGAAGAGGGAGAGAAAGCAGGCGTCCCAGTAATTTCTCTTGAGTACGTGGAAGCACTGAGTAGTATTTTATATTACTGTGACCCAATTCCTCCAGTATCCCCTATACCCATTTGGCAATCCAGATTACCTGTTCAATAATGGCCAAAGTCTTGTCTCACTTGAACCCCAATTCTGTGAAAGAGCATCCATCCATCACTGCTGAAAAGTCCTTAAACCTCACATCTTGCCAAGACTGAGCAGTCACCAATGCAAACATAAAAGTAAGAACTGCCCACTGAAGTGCACAAGTGACATGACATTAAGTCCCATGAAGCAGCCCAGCAGAGTCCGCAGTATTTATTAGGTGTGACCACAGCAGTGCTCTGACTTCTACTGGAAAGGAAGACGAGGGAGGAGGAATGATTTTTAAATCTTATTTGAGCTTGCTGATGATAAGCCTTGCAGTGTTGGTTCATTATTCGGCCACTCTGCAATCATTAAACCCCGGCGGCCGCAAGGCGAGCCCAAACAAAGAACCCAAGTCCCTTGACCAGGAGACTTCCCAATGCTGACTTCAACAAAGACCCTTAGGAAGCCACAACTTCTACATCTGAAACCAGAAGAGCTGACAGCCTAAACTGGAATATCTAACTGAAATTAGTTCTGACTGATTTTTTTTTTTTTGCTTTTGCCATTTGTCAGTGTGCTTCAGAGGGGAAAAAAAATCACATGTTCAACAGATGTGGGCCGGAATCAAAGCCGAGCTGAGCTGAGTTGCACAGACAGGGAGCAGCAGCTCCCCCAAACAAAAGGTCAGCCATTTATAATGACATCCCCAGAGTGATATATGTGCACATTAGAAAGTTAAATTTCATGAAAAAAAATGCCCAATAAAGCCATCAATTTTATTTTTGGTTCATCTGGCTGCAATTTCTGCCTCCAGCCCTTTCACTCAGGAAAGCTTGGCTCCTAGCAGGCACCTGGATTCACTGCAGGGTCTCTGGTCTGAGAACTATCACATTCCACACATAGTTTCCCAAGGCAAGCACGGAAAGGGCCTGCTCCCCACTTCTTAGCTCACTGTCCGTATAATATTCCTGCCCTTTGATGTGAAAGAAAAATATTCCACGTTACAACTGTTGCTCTGAATTGAGCTGCATTTTCGAAAGAAAAATACAAAACAAGAAACACCACACTGTGGCCACCCTGCGTGTCTGTCATTCTGTTGCCCTAGATAGTATTTCAGAGAAATGATCAGCAGAATTTCCCGCTTGAAAAAAAGCCCGCTTCCTTTTTTGAATGTATTCTTGTACGAAGCAGTTAAGAATCCTACCATCCTTTTCAAAGAGCCAGGGTAATTCATTATTAAATGCACGTTGAAAACAACATTTTATAACGTTGCTGCTGTTGTCAGTGAATCTCCTCCCCTTCCTACCAGGCATTTCGGGCTATAATAGCCTTCCCACAGTCACCTCCCACTGAATAATTATAATAGCAGGCCAATTAAACTAATCACCTTTCCACATATTTTTATCCGGCTTACAGATATAAATCTCCCCCAGAATGCAGAAGTGAAAGACTCCTCTCCAATTGCACCTAGGGCTCTGAGCACTATCCCTGGAAGTGCCCCAATCCACCAGGGGCAAGCTTACCATCCTAAACAAAATGAATAAGGAACATTCTCAAACATGTTATACTCATGTATATTCACCATACATTCATCTTTCTTCTTCAAGGAAATCTAAAGGATTCCTCCCCTCTCCCCGTTATTATTCCTGAACTACTTCTATACTTCAAAAGCCTTAACTTTATGTTAACTTGGTTTAGCTTAAGCAGCAACACAACACCAAATCCTTTAAAAAGGGATTACAAAGAATGACAGTGCTATACAGTACAGGATTTCAGCAGCTCAGAAATCCATTGTATGTGTTTTCTGCACACAAAAAATTTAAAGATTTCAAATGCAGAGGTTTATCACTGCAGTGTGAGCCATTTATGATGGAGCAACTGAATTATAACTCCTTGGAGAAATTATTCTTGATGCATTACAAAGAATCTTCTGGCTCTGAGAAAGGAGGACACATTTCCAACCAAATGCCAAGTGACAAGCAGTGAAAAGGAAAAATTTCAACCCAAGGCAAAAGCAGCAGGAGGGAAGTACACTTCATTTGTATAAAATAAATCCAGAAATAGACATATCCCATTCCAGGATAAAGCTACCACCTGAAGAATATTCCTTCTGGTCAGGGTGATGATTTGGAAGCAGTACATCACAGGACTTACCTTACACCTTATATCTTACATCCTCAATCAACTGCATTTTGCTCTCTAAAAATACAATTAGAGAACTTAATAACTATTTCAAAGATCATATATCCCTGAGCTAGTTCCCCTACCTTAGTAGTCCAAAGTTTTCAGAAGTTCCATAATTCATCATATAAACTAGAATAACTGCCTACAGAGAAAATTACTTTAGTAGTGTCATGATATCATCATTACCACACAGTATTAGCATTAAGAGAGAATTTCCACTGCTATCAATTAAGGGGGAAAAGAAGGAAGAGAGGATTAATGACCTTTTGATTACATTCTCTTTCCGAAGTACCCCAAACTGTGTCTTTGGTGAAAAACAACAAATATATTAATAATATATAGCTTTTCCTTCTGCCCTAACTTTTCTCCAGCCAGGGGTGAAGGGGTGGGGGAGTGAGGAGGAAATCAGGCAATCACTTGAAAAATTCACTTTTTGGTACTTTGAAAGTTCATCAAGCAATATACAGACACAGGCATCCCCTGATTAGGCCACTAAATAAAAAACATTTCCCAAGGCATAAGCTCTACAAGAGAAGGCTCTTCGTTCTCCTGTTTGGGACCTCTCACCCAAAATGTGCTCCAGCCTCCCCATCCCTTCCCCTTTATTTATACCCATAGATATCACCAAAATCTTAGAAAAGGAATAAATGCAAACCAAGAAAGGCATTCCACTATTCCAACAGAGTATCCCGAACATAGAAGTTTCTTTTGCATTTTGCAAAAAGGATGGGGTCACAGGAAAAAACACACTCGGCTCATAATTCCATGTAACCTTTAAAAATGAATATGGAAAAAATAAAATAAAAATGAATAAAGCAATTAAAAACCTCACTATTAGGAAGTATAAAAATAGATTCTAAATCCACTTGGAATTTCAATGCATAAGAGTGATTTTTCTCTCTTGCTTAGTCAAATCCCTTCAGGTCAATGATATTAAATAGCTCTGTTATAGCAAACAAAACCTTAACAACTCAGTCCTTTAATTGGGCCAGAAGGGAAAGCACCCATGTTTTAGTGATATCCTTGGACTTAATGTGTTATTTCCTACAAGAAATTAGCTTCCCAAACTTTGTAAGGAAGAAAACTCCGGCTCTTGTTATAACCACAAAGCAGGGAAAATTCTCAATACCCAACACAGATGTGAAATAAACAGCAACACATTATTCTCCAAGAACTCTAGATAGCCATCTTCTTTGACAAAGCCTTTTGTTGCGGGGATAGCCTTAGGCTCAAAGACCCCACACATATTCTTCCACACAGATAATGTGAGCCCACCTACCTTTGCAGACTGGGGGCCATAAATCCTCAGCCCTGCCCCAGACACCAGCACCCGCCATAGCTGAACAAAAGAGGTCCTTATATAAACAACCTCCCTTGTTTTCAGAGCAGTCTTCCTAGTCAGGCTTCCCCAGTATGCCTGTTCTAACTTGAAGAATCATACATAGAATTTACTGGAATAACATACTATAAGAGTTTACTTATTAAGATTTATACACTCATAAAACAATCCTGCTTGAAAGAAAAACCTGAATATGCCTATATGGTCTATAAAAGGTGGATAACATATAATTCCAAATGTTTTAAAAACTTTTCTTCCTCTCAGCTCCACTTTTAAAAATACAAGATCTCTTCGACCTCTTCTTTATATTCATGTGAGAAGCATGTCCTCAGGGACGTGGTTCTATATAAAACACAGTTCTAACCTGGGAATGAGGAGACCTGGACTTCACTTCTGGCTGGTTCTCCTGGGACGAGGCACTTAACTTCTCTGAGCCTCTGTTTCCTCCGCTATAAAATTCAAGGGTCTTAAAAGGCTCTTGATTTATTAACATTAATAAAAATAAATAAAATACATAAAAAGGCGCGTGGAGTTCCCAAATCTGATCTTTAAGTGCTCCATCTCCTTTTAACCCCCATATTTTTTTGGCATTTGCCCTTGGATGTCCATGGGAAGAGTCAATAGTTTAAAAGACAGCCCTGAGGAGTTCACCAGAGACCTGAGAGTTAACGCAGGTCTCCAAGAGCAGGATGTGTATAATCAAACTCAGACAGCAGCTGCGCAGTTGGAGACAGTCCTTAGAGCGCTGCTTCAGAATGCCTTTTTCCACGGCAGTGAAACTGCCTGGCACCAGGCCTGTTCCGGCTGTTGGGACCTTATGTTTCCGGCACAATGCAAACATCTTCTGCGGATTCACCTCTCAAAATGCCAATGGATTATTCTGTTTTGCTTTTTCAAGCAAACACTTAAAACATAAGCATGCACAGTGTCCAAACACTGAACATTATACGGGAGCAGCTTGAGATGGGAGGCAGGAATGAAGATTAATGGAAATATTAATCTTCTATCAATAGAATTATTACCTCTCCTTTCTTCACTTTGAGAAAGCAGTATATTGAAAGTGAGCAAAGCAGCAAAAGTCACGAATTTGGAAATTGCTAAATTTAGGGGCCTCACACTAATTTTGAATACTGGTTGACGGTTTCCAGTAAGTCACAACCTCTCCTTTAATTCCATGCCGTATAAAGTGAAAATAAGTATACTTTTGTTTTCTTGGAAATATAATGTGCCTGATATCTTAACTTTAGTGAAATGAATTCTATTTGTAGATTCAAGGGAGCTTTATACCATATGTACTTTTAAAAGTAAAACGACTCTCATTAAAAAGTTTCTTGGCTGGATTTTTACAGGGAACACACCTGGCAAAAGTAATCTTTGTTCTGGGAAGCCCTGCGATGAAAGTGGAAATGATGTGTTATGACAGTCACTTAATTCCCAATAATGACTATTTACTTATCTAGCCAAATTAGTGGTCAGCATAAAGTATGAGATGCTATCAACTTGTTCACAATTAATTTTATACTACTTCTAAAAATAGTATTATAAAATTGATTGGGATTTTTAAAAAAACATTTTCAAATCTATAGCATAAATTCAGGATATTCCCCAAGTTTTCCAAGGGAAAAGAGGTATCTTAATAATTTGATATAATTACATGTCCTCATAAAACATCTATTTTGTTGTGTTCTTGACGTTTCCCAGAATACCAGCTCTATCCAAATCACTCTTCAAGAATATACATTCTGTTTTTTATACTTATTCTCAAAAAAAATTTTTAATTTTGAAGCATTTTGAAAATAGTTTCTATAATGGAGTATTAAGAAACCAGGGAAAGTAAACTCCACCAGTAAATTTTACTAATACTTTGAAATTTGAGGACTTTTATTAAAAAGCTGGAAGGAATAAATAACTTAAAAGCAGCTTTGTGGTTTTCAAGACTATCAAGGGAATTGGAAGAATTCTTTTTATCCAAAGGAAGCAGTGGGTACCACTCCCGCTCAGCCTCCATTCACTATGGCCATTCACCATAGCCATAAGCAAACTCATCTCTCCTGACGGGGCTCCCACTCTGCCCTAGCTCTCTTGGACCAAACTCCACAACACACATCTGACACAGGCTTACTTGTTCATGTTGCTTCTGGATGGATTTTGTTGAGCAGGGGCTGGTTTTGTGTGTGTGTTTAGGTGGAAGACAGTAAGATTACAACAACATGGGAAACGGACTTTGGCCCAGTGGTTAGGGCGTCCGTCTACCATATGGGAGGTCCGCGGTTCAAACCCCGGGCCTCCTTGACCCGTGTGGAGCTGGCCATGCGCAGTGCTGATGCGCGCAAGGAGTGCCGTGCCATGCAAGGGTGTCCCCCGCGTGGGGGAGCCCCACGCGCAAGGAGTGCGCCCGTGAGGAAAGCCGCCCAGCGTGAAAAGAAAGAGCAGCCTGCCCAGGAATGGCGCCGCCCACACTTCCCGTGCCGCTGACGACAACAGAAGCGGACAAAGAAACAAGACGCAGCAAATAGACACCAAGAACAGACAACCAGGGGAGGGGGGGGAATTAAATAAATAAATAAATCTTTAAAAAAAAAAAAAAGATTACAACAACAAAATTACTGCAATAAAATTAGCAAATCAGTGCAGATTTGCACACTTCCCGACCAAAAGCCAGAAAGGAACTCCTCCAAATGGTTCCACTCGAAGACTGTGCCAGACTTCAGATCAAAAGAATTTAGTGGATTAAAACTAACAGCTTAAGAGGTGAACCTTATTATTCCTAATTATCATTACCGCTGTACTCATTCACCAGCTCTGAAGAACTTAGAGCCTGTGTTTCTAAATTCCCACGGACCAGAGAATAAAATAAAGACATTTCTGAAAGAAGTTCCAGCTATTTACCTGGTAGTTAACTGCTCTCACAGTTAGTGCCTCTAACTGTACCGACAAGGCAGCAGCACAGTGTCACAGCTTAGTCGTGTTTTTCTTTTGCTACGTCATAATGCATTTTTATCACTAAAAATTAAAATAACCAAGAAACATTGCAAAGAGCACGTGACTAGGCTTTTGATACCATTAAACTAAATAACTTGGAGAATCAGCAGCTTAAGTCCATTTTCCTTTTTTTTTTCCTTCTCAGCCTCTCCTCACCAGAATTAGTAGTACATTATGAAAAAGTGATGGAATGTGTCTTTATTATTTCAGTTATGTGTACAGACGACAAGCAAATGTACCATTTTTAAGGAGTGGTCATGCACGTAAGTCACAAAATTTCTGATTGGGAAAGACATTAGGGAAAATCTAGTAAAGCTCCTTCATTTTATAGCTGAAGAAACTCATACCCAAGAATCATATGCAGGTGGAAGGCATTCAGAGCTCATTTAAGGACACTGCCAAGTCCTTATTGGTGAAGGACCAGAGACATCTAAAATGTGCTCAACTCCGAAAGATTCCATGATGCATTCCAGTTCAGGCCAACTTTGTTTTTAAGATTCCTTTCTATATATACATGTGCATGTATGTGTCTATGTGTACATGTATATATATATACACATACATACATATTACAAATATAAGTATATAGTATCACATATAGACTTATAGATCAAGGAAATAGAATACAAAGTCCATTTATACTTACAGTCAACTGATTTTCAATAAGAGTCCCAGACAGTTATGAGAAAAGGTAGTCTTAATAACAAAAGGTGTTGGAAAAACTGGATACCATATGCAAAAAAATGAAGTTGGATTCTATCTTACAACATCTACAAAAATTAATTTAAAATGGATCCGAGACCTAAGGTAACAAATAGCTAAAACTATAAATCTCTTACAAGAAAACATAGGACTAAACCTTTATGACTTTCAGTTATGCAGCGGTTTCTTAGTTGACACCAAAAGAAAAGTGGCAAGACAAAAAACAGATAGTTCTTCATCAAAATTGAAAACTTTCGTGCTTCAAAGACACTATCAAGAGGATGAAAAAACAACCCATGGAATGGTAGAAAATATTTGCAAAGCATGCATCTAATAAGGGACATGTATCCAGTACATATGAAGAACTCTTAAAACTAAACAAAAAGGCAAACAACCCAATTGAAAAATGGTAGGCCTAATTACTGCAAAGCATTCCAAACCAAGTGGTCCTAATCACAGTCTCATAAATTCCTCACCACCTTGCTGTAACCAAACTGTCCTAACGGCTACCTTGCTAAATCTCTTACCCATCCCAGGGATCAACTCCATTCCCTTACTCATTTCCAGGACTTTTCCTCCAACCCACTCCTAACCCTTAAAAGGCTTGCTGTCCTATGCTTCAATGGAGTTGAATTCTACTCTTTCCCCTGTCATACATAGCAGCCCCTAAATAAAGTCATCCTTGCTTGTAAAAAAAAAAAAAAAAAAAAAAAGGATAAAGAATTGAAAGATATTTCTAAAGAAGAGATACAAATAGTCAATAAGAACATGAAAAGATGCTCAACATTGTTAGTCATCAGGTAAATAAAAACCAAAACCTTAATGACATAGCTTCCACTTGAAACCCACTAGAATGGCTATAATCGAAAGGACAGACAAAAAGGATGTGGAGAAACTGGAACAACTGGAACCCTTCTACATTGCTGTTGGGAATGTAAATTGGTACACTTTGGGAGTTTGGCAGTTCCTCAAAATGTTAAACCTAGAATTACCATCTGATGCAGAAATTCTTCTCTTAAGTATCTACCCAAGAGATATGAAAACATATGTCCACACAAAAACTTGTACGCAAATACTTGTACACAAATGTTCATAGCAGCATTATTCATAATAGCCAAACAACCCAAATGAACATCAACTAACAAATGGATAAACAAAATATGGCATATCCATCCCATAGATTATTCAGCAATAAAGAGCTGTGAAGTACTGATACAAACTACAATATGGATGAACCTCCAGGAATATTATAAGTGAAATACACCTGTCACAAAAACACATATATTGCATGATTCCATTTATATGAAATGTCTCATATAGGCAATTCTATAGTTGTCCTTTCTTATTATATAGACAAAGTAGTTTAGTGGTTGCTAGGGTTTGGTGAGGGGTGAAATGAGAAGTGACTGTTAATGAGTACAAGTTTTTTTTTTTTTTTAAGGATGATGAAAATGCTCTGAATTAGACTATGGTAACTATTGCACATCTCTGTAAATACATTTAAAATTCATTGAATTGTATACTTTAAATTGGTAAACTTATGTCATATGAATTATATCTCAACAAAGATATTAAAATGTGTGCATATATATTTACTTAACTGCAAGTAGCATTTAAATGGAATGATGCTGTTTGAAAGTTATCTCATGTGTAGCCAGATAAACTTTATTATTAAAATGGATAATTTGAAGATAATGCTAAGTATGTTTTGATCCCAAGTTCAGTGCCAAATTTTGCATTTTGTAGAGGACCTTGAACCTGAAACTAAAAAAAGGTTAGCATAAAGTTTGAGTCAATGGATGAATCTGTAATTTGAGTATTTTTAGACCGATACAAGGAACTTGTTTAAAACGCAGGGTGTAGGGTAAGGGCCCAAAATGTGAATTTTTAACAAATCACACACAACCCTCCAACAGATTCCATGATGCATTTCAGTTCAGGCAATGTGAGGAGAGCACTTTGGGCAAGAAGATCAGTTAGCCTGGAAACGCTCCTCTTCCAGTGCAGCCCTGGGTTCTTCAGGCAGTCCTGAGGCTAATGGGCCATGAATTGGTGGGTGTGCCTTGTTCACAGCTGGGCAGTATTTTTTACCTTCATCATAATAATTCTTACCATCAGCTTCATAGGCATTTGGGAAATTTTCAAATTAAACATTTCTGGATAGAACACGTTGGGTAAAATTTTAGGTGTTAGAAGAGGAGCTTCATTAAATTCATAGGGTCCCCAGAATATAATACTTGAGCCACTCAGCCTCACAACCTTTTCCCAGAAGCATCTCCTTGCCGAGTTTTTTAAAAGTAATATTAGACTCTAAGAAAAAAGACTATACTATATAACCAGAGCCTAAAATACAGAAAAATATCTGCTGGGGATTGTTATCCACAGAACACAAACAGCTGGCCTTCACACCCCAGTTGTTTCCTGTCTTGAACAGGTGGACAACATTTTCCCCCTACTGTGAGAACTTCACCTCCTACTTCAACTTCTATTTCCCATAACTAAAAAGTAAACTCCATCCTCCTATCTGAGAGGAAGAAATCTGATCTATGGCAGCTAAATGAAGTGGTATCTCTAAGAGAGGAAATGGTTAGTCATGAAAGATTACTGCATTCTAAATGACGACTGTAACCAATTTACTTGGCTGGCGAAGGAGAAGGAAAAAAGAGACAATTTTAAAGTCTCGACTGGAAATTTTTTTTTCTCTCCTCTCCCAGGTGTCTGCTCTCTGTGTCCATTTGCTGTGTGTTCTTCTGTGCCGCTTCTATCCTTACCAGCAGCACCGGGAATCTGTGTTTCTCTTTGTTGCGTCATCTCGTTGTGTCAGCTCTCCGTGTGTGCAGTGCCATTCTTGGGCAGGCTGCACTTTCTTTCGCACTGGGCAGCTCTCCTTATGGGGCACGCTCCATGCGTGTGGGGCTCCCCTACACGGGGGACACCCCTGAGTGGCAGGGCACTCCTTGCACACATCAGCACTGCAGGTAGGCCAGCTCCACACGGGTCAAGGAGGCTTGGGGTTTGAACCACGGAACTCCCATGTGGTAGGCAGACGCCCTATCCATTGGGTCAAGTCCCACTTCCTTCAACTGGAATTTTAAAAACTTTTTTCCAAGGGACTGATTTTTAAAATGGAGAAACTGAGGCAAAAGAAGGTTCAGTGATTTACCAGAGGTCACAGATGATTAATGGCAGAGGAAGGCCAGCCTGTAAGAACTATGTCTTCTGGCTTCCTGTCCAGCATTCTCTTGCCTTATCCAAAATAAAGAAGGGAACATGAAAGTAGTGTTATTTGGGGACAAGTAAAGAGGTTGAAAGTGGTTCATAACCTTTCTCCTCTATTCATCATTTGTCTCAATACACCATGCCTCAAAAGGAAAGCCTCATGCAATAACATCATGTGAGATCACGTGTGATCATGTCTGCTCTTGCCCCATCAAAAGCGAGCTACCTGGCCCATATGCCAAAGCAGTGGAGGAGTGAACACTCAGGAGGCAAAGAGCACTTCCCAAACCCTCAACAGGTAGGGACAGTGGCACCTGCCCTTTCCACTCTTCATGCTGGCCTGTACCCTCTCTTGTCTCCACCTCTGCAGGCTCTCTTGCTGCCCCAAGTCCTTCCCCAAGCCTTACCATTCTCTCCCTAGAGTTGCCTTATCTCCCAGTACACAGGTCTCTGGCTCACATAAGACATTCAAGTGGGCTGTTCCAACTCATGAAGTACCTATGAGGGTCACTTGAAGTTTGAGGCAATGTTAAATTTCAACTGGTTACAATGTCTTGTAAATTTGGCAAACAGAGGTTTTTCCATCAGTTTAACAGCAAGTTCATCCCAGAATGCCATCTTTCGTCAACTAAGGGCAATCTTTCAGCTCTAAAGATTTCTAATCTCAGTCAGACCAAGTTACCAGCAAAGGAAATAAAATATATTTTAAATTGCTCAGCATTTAACTTTACAATATTAAAAGAATCATATAGACTCTAAGGTTAGAAGGAAGCTTGAAAGGTCAACTAATCTCACTAGGCCATCTGACATGTGGATCTCCTCTAAAAATCCCAAATAAATATCCATCCAAATATATGCACATTTGCTTACCTCCAGAACTGGGCCCTCAGTACTGAGATGGCCTATTTGAGCTTTGATTGCCTTTTAGAAAGGTCTTCCTTTAATCCAATCTCCTCAGAAGTGTCCACCCCTTCCATTCCTCATTGTTCAAAAGAATATAAGATTCAGGAAGACTAAGGGTCAGCTGTAAGTCATTACATTATAGCTTTCTGGTGCTTATTAGATGAAGAGCCTCCCAGATTTTTTTTTGTTCTTTAAATTTCCAGTAAAATAAAAACTGAACCCTTAGCACATGTAGAATGCTGAAAGAAAATAATTTTTATTAAATAAACTTAAAGGCTCTATTGAATGAATACTAAACTCCATCTGTAAATAGTTTATGGCATGGACTTATTTGAGTCTTCTGGGTTTTCTGTCTCTATTTATACCCTCAAGGCACAAACAACAAAAACAGTCTGGTAAAATCATAAGAGTAGGCAATGTCCAAGGAGAAAAACAGCAAATGCCAGGAGACATCTCCCAAATGGTCTCTTAATAATTATTAAACCAACAATAGTGTTTTGGGTAAATCTTATTAAGGCAATGCCCAAAGTTCTGGGCAAATTAAATTTTAATTTATTTAAATCAAATGTGCCTAAAATCCATATTTTTATTAAAAGGACAATAAGCATTCAGTTGAAAGGGTTGAAAACAGCATGCTATTTTGACTATTATGTATTAGTTTTCCATCATTGAAGTCTCTCAACTTTTTTGTAAAGCATTCATAGTATGATATTAGAATGTTCTGGTTTCATATAACTCAACTATCTACACATTTCTTCTGAAGTTTGTGGAAAAGCTATTCGGTTCTGGAAAACACCTCAAATGTAAGAAACAAAGCCTTAAGAGAGGAGGATATACATAAATACAATTCATCATTTTGTAACACTCATCATTGTTTGATGGGCTAACAGCCTCTATTTATAGAATCTTTAGCAGTTAAAGATCCACACCTTTTAATTTAGAATTTTAAACAAATATTTCACACTCAACTGGGTTGACAGATAGTTAAGTAGAACTGGCTTTAGCACTCCCAAAGTCTCTACTTCCCTTTCTTGTCTTAGTTCAAAATCCAATTAACAGAGTTTGAGTTCACTGTGTGCTATGCCTATTATTTAATCTGTCACCAATTATACATATACAGAACAGTTTCACACAGATACAGGGTGATGTCTGAATGCAAGTCCAAAACTGGTCCTTGGGAATGTGGGCTCTGAGGCAAACTGTCATGTGTGCCAAACATTTTTATCCTGACAAAATCACGTAAGGCTCAGATCAGACTTGAAAGAGAAGTCATAGTAGGTGAGAAGAGCACAAATGGCAGGAAGGAAAAGCAGTCCACCCTGAAGGCATCCACTGTCTTCCCTCAGGTAATAGCCCCTCCGCTTCTCATCAGGGACCCAATCCTTTCCTATCAAGCTCCATGGGATTCTTGGTGCTGCTTCCTCCACTTGTAATCATAGGGAGGATGCAGAGACCCAGGTCAGAGATAGCTTGGGATGGTCACGTGACTCAAGCCTGGCCAATCAAGACTCAATGAGAAGCTACCCTGGAATTCTATCAGGATAGTTAGGAAAGAGAAACTCTGCTGCGACCACTGAGCAATACTAAACTGGACTTAACAACCTCCGTCTCACCACCACTAAGGAAAGAATCTCTCCTGGTTGTCATGAGGATCTAAAACCTTCCCTTCTTTAAGAAAAGAAACCCCAGATTTTAGCTGGGCATATGGCTGCCAATCTAGAGACTACATTTCCCAGCCTGCATTGTACCTTACTGTGGCCAAGAGGATGCAAGTGAAAGTGATGTGTACCACTCCCAAAGTGTAGCCTTAAAAGGAACCGGCATGTCCTCCCCTTGCATTTCCCCTTTCTCCAGGATGGGAGATAGCAAGGGTGGAGCAGCCACCTTGAACCCGCAGATGAGAGCTGCATGTGAGCCTGCCAAAGCCGTCCCACCAGCCCAAAATAAATGCTCTACCTATTTTAAGCCACTATCTTTGGGGATCTTTTTTTAATAGCAGCTTAGCTGTTACCTTAATTGATACAAGGCCTGAAAGTGACTCTAATAAAGGAAAACTGAACTGAGAGATACATAAAACATGAGAGGTGATAACATCCGCTGAGCCTCTGAATGCAGTCAAGGCCTGAAGACAGCAACACTCCAGGCTCTTGGACTTTTCCGTTATCTGAACCAAATCCTCTTTTTTAATGTTTAAAGCAATCTGAGGTGGGATTTTTGCTAGCTGCAAATGGAAGTGTCTTAACTGATATCCCTCACTTGATAATGGTTTCAGGTTCTTGGAAGCAGTAGCTGTTTCTCCCCCAGTGATTGCTTCCCCGGGAGTCACTGCCCAGCAGAACCAAAGCAGCTGTTCTGCCTCCTCACAAAATTTTTAAACTAAGGGTGTTCTAGTGACTGACTTCTACAAAGGAAACTCACTATTTTTATAAAACAGTGTTTCAGAAACTTTAATATGCTTATAAATCACTGAGAATCTTGTTAAAATGCAAATTACAATTCAGTCAATCTTGGGCAGGGTTCTGCATTTCGAATAGGCTCCTGGGTGATGTCCACACCGATGGTCTGGGGCCCACATTGAGAAGCAGGTCCTAAAGCAGTGGCCTGCGAGCCTGGCTGCACATTAGAATACCTCGGGAGCGTTAAAAAAACTACACAAAAGGACAGATAATGCACGGTCTCACTAACATGAACTGAATACAAAGGAGAAAAAGCATGGAGTTAAAACCCAGAGTAAAGGTTATTAGGAGACAGGTACTGATGCTTAATGTACGTGGAAAGTTTTAATTAACTTCACTGTAAAAGTGTGGGAATGGATAGAGTTGATGGAAACACATTACAGTGAGCTGGTCTAAAAATGGGAATGTGGATGAAAAGGGTAGTCAAGGGTTGTAAATACCAATTTAAAGAAAGCTAGAGAATAATCTCGGACTGAATGACATAGTGAACCCAGAGGTGGATAAGAATTATGGTTAATAGGACAAATACGACTGTCCTTCTATGAACTAGAACAAATGTGCATCACTATTGCAAAGGGGTAAAAACGTGGAGAAGCATAGGAAAAATACAGTTAATGTAACCTATGGACTATAGTTAACGGCAATACTGTAATATTCTTGCATCAATGTCAAAGATGTACTGTGTTAATAATGAGGGGTATGGAAATAATATGCCAAATTGTATGCTATGGACCATAGTTAGCGGTAACAGTCTGATGAGATTATCTCATAATCTGTAACAAATGTTCCTCAGCAATGTAGTGTGCTGGTGGAGGGGTGTTGTATGGGAATTCCACACATGTACAAGATTGTTTTGTAAGTTCACAACTTCTCTAATAAAAATATATTATTTTTTTTTTAAATGCTGATTTTTCGCACTCACAACCAGAGTCTCCCTTAATAAATAGTTCCTGTGCAGCCAGGGATGGGATCCATCGCTCTAAGTGTCTACTGCAGTAGTTCTCAAACTCTGGAGTAACAAGAGAATCATCTGAAGGACTTTTTAAAACTCAAGATTGCTGGGCTCCACTGCCAGTGTTTCATTCTGTTGGCCCGGAGTGGGGCCTTGAAACTGCATTTCTAATAAATCCTGTTTGATGAGGATACTACTGATGTGACGACCACACTTTGAGAACCGCCACTCTGTTGCTAGAGTTACTGATTTCTCTTTATAGAACTTCAGTTTCCACTGAGAAAGAATACTTCTGTGTTCTATGTACTTTATCAATGCTCTGGAACATCTATTTAGGATATACTCCTGGGGGTAAGCGTGGGGGCTGGGGGCACTGGCAGTTCCACTCCCTTAATTTCTAAAATTATTCTACGTGAATGCTTAATACTTTGTGAAGACACATTTAACCCTATTGTCACTGTAATATTTCACAGTAATGATGAATTTGAATCTAGAAATTACAGATTTATTGGGTTTAGAATTCTATAAATCATCATAAATGTGTCATTTTAACCACTTTCTCAGAATAATTCTTCCAGTTCTATGTAGAACAGACACGTGTTGAGTGGTGGTTTCAAAAGGGTCAGCATTTTAATGTTATCTTGCAGAGCAATTTTTAAAAGCTTAGAGAAATCTAGAATTCTTAAAGTTATTTTTCCTCAAGTCAATTAAAGATATCCCCTTTTGTTCAACAGATGGAAAACTGTGTTTCAGAGTTGAGTGAGGGCAAACATGCTCCAAAATTAGAAATCTGAACCAAGTAAACCATGAATAGATTAGATAATGGGTTGCTGCTTTTTTGTCTAAGCAAGAACTAAAGACAACTCAGACGTCTTGTTCTCAGGACAGCTTAAAGCCCTGTCTCTCCCCTACTTCAACTGGAAACAACATAGTTTCACGGAGTTAATGTGATTTGAACGAGGTCCAAGTTGCTAAAGTGCAGTTATGAAAAGAGGACCATCATTTAAGACACGTGTATAGGGCTTATTCACAATCAGTAAATTCAGATAAGTCCTGGAATACATTTCCAATCAGTAAAACATGCAATTTCTTTGTTCAAACATGAACTCAGGCAAATCTAATAAGCCGACTACCCATGTTTTTTTTTGCAACCAGACAAGAGGACAAGCATCCTTTGTTCCACTAAGGAAAGCTTTCCATCAGAAAGGGAAATGTTTCCTTTTTTTTTAAACGACATCCTCAGATAAACTTAATCTATACATATATAATCTTTTGTGTAAGGGGTTACAAATGTATCATGATCCACCAACACAATTACCAGAAAAGTATGAGCCAGCTGAAAAAGATGTGGAGAGAAGGGCAAAAAAAGAAGTTGGCAGGAAACAAGCATTTTCCAATTCTACTTATCTGTAGACTGACAGATCAGTCCTATAAAGTCACAAGATTGCATTAAAAATACAATATCTAAAAATACTGTTTGACCTAAAGTAAGGGGGAAATGGAAAGGACAAATGAGTTTATATGGCTACGAGTCTCTAAAAAAGAGTCTGGAGGGTGTCAGAAAGATTGCCCTTATGCACACCTGAGCAAAGTCTCAGAGACAGATAAAGTAGATACAACCCCAGGTATTGGTTCTTTTGAGGGCTAAAGCGACCCACAGGTTCTATGTTCATGGCAGATGGGGTTCACTGCAATGTCAGTTGGCCCTTCTTTGGAGCTGGTGTTTCTGTGTGATGGAGCTGGACTCAGATGTGATCTCTTTTCACAAGCCTTTCATGCTACTTTACTGGAATTGTAGTTGGTGCTGGGGTTTAAGATATATCTAGGGGATGTGAATCTCTGGACTGACAATATGATAGCCAGGCCCTGACTTCATCTCCTACACTCTGATTTATTGGACTTACCCCACTCAGCTAACATGGAGTTGAAGAATGTCAACCACCACACCATGGAGCCTAGAGTGCCTACAACTGAAAGCAGGAGGATTGCATCCAGTATCCATGTGGAATCTAAGCCCCCTCTTGACATAAATGTGGAATGGACACAACCAAGCCAAGGTCCACAGGAAGGAGGAATACAATAAGAATTAAAGTGGACTTAATGATATTCTATTCATGAACTATTGTGGTTAATAATAGAGAAAATGTGGCAATGGTGTGGAAAAAGTGGCCATGGTGGCTGCTGGGTGCGGGGAAGGGGAGGAAGAGATGAGATGTGGAGGCATTTTCGGGACTTGGAGATGTCCTGAGTGGTGCTGCAGGGACAACTGCCGGACATTGTATGTCCTCCCATGGCCCACTGGATGGAACGTGGGAGAGTGTGGGCTATGGTGTGGACCACAGGCCATGGGGTGCAGCGATGCCCAAAGATGTACTCACTGGATGCAATGGATGTGTCATGATGATGCGGGAGAATGTTACTGTGGGGGGAGTGGTGGGGTGGGGGTGGTGGGGGTTAATGGGGACCTCATATTTTTTTAATGTAATATTTTTTTAAAAATAAAATAAAATTAACCACACACACACAAAATACAATATCTACCTCTGTGCTAAAAGCTGGAAGAATCCTAGAAGTCATCTAAAACAGTGGTTCTTAAATGTTCTGGATGTCAACATCACCTGGGAAGATTTTACAAAATATAATCATCTGGGCCCTACTTCCATAGATTCTAATTAAACTGATCTGGGATGGGGTCTAGACATGAATATCTTTTAAAAGCAACCCAGGTAAACTTAATGTACAGAACAGGTTGATAACTACTATCTAGATGAAAAACTAAGAGCTAAAGAGGTGACTCTGCCTTTCACCAAAACATAGCAAAGACAAAAAGAAAAGGAAAAAAAGAAGTGGAACAACCCACCTCCTCCTCTAACTTCCTATCATTCATTTTCCATCATTCTTCTCACTCTCAGGTTCAGAATCTCAAAAGTTGATCTCTTCTTTGGAGAAGCACCTCCAATTACCTGTCCATTTCACTGATTATCATCACCATTCTAGTGATGACTCTCCACCAGGCACTGTTCTAAGTGCTTGTTGTGCATTGAAACTCATTAATCCTCACAGAATTACCTATATGAGGTAGCTACTATTACTAATTTTCCATTGTACAGATGAGAAAACTGAGGCACAGAGAGATTAAGAAACCTGTCCAAAGTCATACAGTAGAAACTGGCACACCTGGGGTTTGAGAAGATTCCCATCAATCTACCCCTTAGTTCTTCTATGACCAGACTGAAGCTTGTGGAGAGAAGCCATCAAAGAAATACGCTAAGTTTTGGTAAAGAAATCAGAGTTATCAGGGACCCAGAGTATTAGGCCAGCCAATGTACATGAAGGGTGTGATGCTTCATTATTTGGGGCTCCCCTCGTTAAACTATATTAAAACGTGGTAATACATAGAAACACATTAGTCTCTTGACAAAGTATCATGGCAGGACTATCTACAGCTAGAAAAAAGAGAGGCTCCAACCTCTTCTAGACCACATAAAATGGAGGCTTGGCAAGAAATATGACCTAGCAGTTGTGCTGGTTATAGAAAATGAATGTAAAGTGCTTCTTGTAGCTACAAGTACATAGTAGGAGCTCAAGATAGTAAATTTTAATGTTATTGCCTTTTAATAAAACCATTTCTTAAAAATATCACCCATAAACTTATTTCCTGAAAAGCTTGACATAAAGGTTAATTTATTTTACAGCTAAGATTTACAAAAGCGGTGCCCAAAAGGAAAAGGTTGAGAGAAAAAAGGAGCCTATCCTCAAACACTGGCAAAAGGAACTTAGCAGAAAGCGGCTTCTACCTGAGCCACAAGTGCCCAAGACTCTTCGCCTGGAAGGCACTTTAGTATACAAAAATCCAAGGATTGCTCTTCTTCCATCAACCTCCAATAGCAGTTTCTTCTCTCTTTTTCCCATAAAATCAAGTATGAATTCATGAGAATTTTGCTTTTAGGTCCTGATTCTTATCTCCAGGAAGCATTTATTTTCTGCCTACAAATTTCCAAAACCTTCTTAAGCTTTATAAATTAACTTTATTCCCATCACTGATCTCTGTAAGTTTTCCAAATCCCAGTACTCTCAGCTCTCCTTCCATCATTAGCCAAAAAATTCACAGACAAGTGGAGGAACTATCTAGGACTCAGTTTTGCTGGAAACTGGGAAATTATCTAAGTATCACCTTGATTTATTCATTTTGCACAAACATACACTCCATAACCCACCCAGATGCAGAGTGGATAACATATAATTTATCCTCTATCCGTTATTTCATTTAGTCATCCAAAGTGCCATAAGTAAGTATATTAAGTGCTAATTGTTAATGTGGGTAAGAGGAAGAAGGAGGAGCCAGAAAGGCCATGTTTTATGGTAAGAAAAAAAAATTACCATTCAATCAGATGGCCTAGGCTTAACATGTAACTTTGCCACTAACTAGCTATGTGACCTTGGACAAACCACTTAACCTCTCCATCTCCTCTGAAAAGTCAATTCCAGCTCCAAATTCCATTATTGCATATTAAAGAAGAAACCAAAGAAATATGAGAGTTATCCCAACAATTTTATGCCCCTTTCCTTCATCAGCTAAGACTGTTTGATCTTAACTGGAACACATAATGTGTCCTCTTACCTTTAATAGTCCAAAACTTAGGCCCAAATAATTAAGAGTAGAGAAAATTATGCAGGATGAAAGGTAAGGTTTCTGCCATTCCTGATAAACCGATAGATTATTCAGCCTTTAAACAATTTCTTGCTTTGTGTCTTTTGTACATGGGTGTCTTTCCTTAGAAGGGAGGTGGAGCAAAGGAGGAAAATATGAAAATTAAGTGTCTTCAAATCAACAATAGAATTCTGACTTTTCTCTAATACACTGTGCCACTTTAAGGACTAGTTTTTGGGCAGTTTTGATTGATGGTATGTCCAACTAGATTCAGACTGATGCATGTTTTACATATAATGTATATGTAAAATACATGCCCGAATCATCTTCAATTACCCTAAATAATCAAAAGGTAGATAATCATTGCTTGAGGGCAGGCACCATGTCATGATTTCTTTTTAACTTTCAAGAGCTGCAAAGAGCTTTGCCCCTGTTGTGCTGATTGACTTAACCAAATTTAAATGTAAAAACATAACTAAGACAATTATAAAATGTAATCAAATTTAATATAAACAAATCAAATTATCATTCTAACATCTAAGTGAATTCAGAATTAGGAACATAAATAAAATCAAGATTTTAATTCACCAGTAAACTTAACAGTTAACAGTGCTGACAATTGAAGGTTTCAATGTAGGCATCATTTAAACATTTTGCAGTTAAAATCCCAGTTTTTAATTTCTAGTTTATATACAAGTCTATTTTGAAGTCTAGATAAGTAGAATTCAGATGTGGGTGATGGGGAAGGAAAAAGTTCAATTTAGCATCCCACCACGCCTGGGAAAAAATAGTGTTAAGTTTGTGAAAAGATAAGTCACTTGGAGTCAAGGGTCAGAATGCAAGGGAGAAACAAGAAATATAGGCATATATATTTATACAGATATAATATATTCCAGAGTCACAAGACTTAAAGCTAGAAGTAGAGACACAAACATGTTTAAAACACCTACTATGGGTCAGGTTTTGTGTTTCAAGTTTTCAGTCATTATAGAGACTAATCTTCAAAATAACCAGAGAGAAAAATATTATAATCCCCAATTTTACACTGAAGAATCAGGCTTGGAAATAAGAAACTTCTCCAAGATCACATGGCCTGTAAGTGGTAATACCAGAAAAGAAACCCCAGTTAATCCGATTCCAAAATCTTGAAGATCATGTCCTGCAGTGTCTTAATTTGGAAGCACATAACTGAACCATAGCAATGTAGAACTACAACTCCATATAAATTAGAATCTATAAATCCTGACCCATACTTTATGTGCTGCAACACACCTGTCTCCCATGAGACTAGAAATGTTGCCTAACAACTAAGTAAACACTAGCCTTTTGATTCCTAAACATGTCAAGTGAATTGAGCCCTCAGCACAGATGTACTAACCCCAATATAGTTAGCCTTCAGTTAACCAGAATGTCGGGACCTTTATCTTAATGTCTTGATATACTTTCATCAAATGCTCTGTGTGCATCTGTTGAGAAGATCGCATTCCTATCTCCCTTAAATGTAAATAACCACATTGCTTTCCTGAGCTTGAAGCATTCCTTGGATAAACTCTACTTGGGCTCATCAATATTCTTTTATTAAGCTGCTGTACTCAATTTGATCATATTCTACTTAAAATTTTGGTGGCTATATCATAAGCAAGACCACGCTACACAAGTGTTTTCTTGTGCTGTCTCATCTGGGTTTGATGTAGAGTACTGCTAACTTGAAAAAATGAAAATGGACAGTTTTCTATCATTCTCTAAACCCTGAAACGACAATGATCTGTTCCTTGAAGGAATAGCAGGACTAACTTGTAGAACCATCTAGGTCTGGTGCCATTTTTTTCTTTAAAGATTTATTTTTTTAATTTATTTCTCTCCCTTCCTCCCCCCCCCCCCCCCCCAGTTGTCTGCTCTCCGTGTCCATTCGCTGTGTGTTCTTTTGCGTCCGCTTCTATTCTTGTCAGCAGTCCGGGAATCTGTGTCTCTTTTTGTTGCGTCATCTTGCTGCATCAGCTCTCCACGTATGTGGCGCCACTCCTGGGCAGGCTGCACTTTCTTTCATGCTGGGCGGCCCTCCTTACAGGGCGCACTCCTTGCACGTGGGGCTCCCCTAAGCGGGGATACCCCTGCGTGACACAGCACTGTGGGTGGGCCAGCTCCACACGGGTCAGGAGGTCCTGGGTTTGAACCGTGGACCTCCCATGTGGTAGGTAGACACTATCCATTGAGCCAAGTCCACCTCCCTGGTGCCATTTTTTAAACTGAAATATTTCTTAAGATAAAGGCAGATTCAAATGCAGTTGTAAGAAATAATACAGAGAAATCTCTTGTACCCTTTACCCAGTTTCCCCCAATGAAAATATTTTACAAAACTATAGTACAACATCACAACCAGTATATTGACATTGATGCAATCCACTAATCGTATTCCAATTTTCCCAGTTTTACTTGAACTCATTTATTTGTATGTATGTATGTGTGTGTGTATTTAGGTCTATACAATTTGATTACATGTGTAGATTTGTGTATCAACCACCAAGTCAAGATACAGAATAGTCCTATCACTGCAAGGATTCCTGCTGTTGCCCTTTTATACCTACTTCTCTATTGCAGTTCCAACACCCACACCAGTTCCTAAACCCTAGCAACCATTAATCTGGTGTCCATTTCTATACTTTTGCCATTTCAAGAATGTTATATAAATGAAACATTATATGCAACCATTAGGGATTTGCTTTTTTTACTCAGCATAATTACCTGTAAATTCATCCAAGTTGTTCCATTTATCAATAGGTCTTTTTTATTACTGAGTAGTATTCCATGGTAGGGTTGTATCAAAGTCTGTTTAACCAGTTACTGGTTGAAGGACATTCAGGCTGTTTCCAGTTTGGGGTTATTACAAACAAAGCTGCTATGAATGGTAGTATACAGGTTTTTTTTGTCATCATCAGTTTTCATTTTTCTGGGATAAATGCATAACAGCAAAATTACTGGTTCAGACGGCAATTGCATGTTTAATTTTATAAGAAACTGCCTATTTGTTTTCCAGAGTGTCTGTACTATTTTTTATTTCCACCAGCAATTGATGAGTGATCCGGTTTCTCTGCATCCTTGCCAGCATTTGCTGTTGCTACTATTTTATTTTAGCTATCCTGATAGGTGCATAGTGATAACTCATGTTGTAGTTTTAATTAGGATTTTCCTGATATCTAATGATGTGGAACATCTTTTCATGTGTTCATTTGCCATCTGTATATCCTCTTCAATGAAATGTCTCTTCATGTCTTTTGCCCATTTTCTAATTAGATTGTTGGGTTTTCAACATTGGGTTTTGAGAGTTCTTTATATATTCTAGTTATGAGTTCTGTGTCAGATATGTGATTTGCAAATAGTTTCTCAGTCTCTGTCTTGTCTTTCCATCCTCTTCACAGGGTTTTTTACAGAACAAAATTAGAAATGACTTACCTCTCTGTAATGTGAATGATGAATCCTTGCTTCGATAATAAAATAAATATTTAGCAGGGACTTATAACTGCTTATTAATTAGATTAATCCTAGCATTTCTCCAATCACACACTGAAGCACAAAAAAAAAAAAAATTAAAGACAAAGTTCCTCCAGCTCAACTCCATCATTTTATAAATGGGGAAATTGAGGTCCCATAGGGGTTAAAATAGCTAATTTACATACATGTAAAACCTCGCACTTGCCCTGACTTAAAAGGTTGTCTGTTTATTGTACTGTTTATATATTTAATAACATATATTAAAATACATATTTTTTTCTTTTTATAAGAACTTGAAGATAATAACTTTCCTTTAACAATTAGAAATCACGTTCCATGTGTCATTTTACCATAAAGAGGTAACTATTTTATCACAACTGCACATCCTTATTAGTGCTATATTTAATATACCTGTATAATCACAAGAAAAGAAACATCAAAATGCTTTGTAAAGGGCACGTTTACTGCATCTTTGTGATATTTTTCAGAAAACAGATTCAAAAGAGGAAAGAAATGGGAAAACATGTCTTTTGTAACATTTTTCTGTAGCTTGGAGTCCAAAACCACAAACTGGCCATGACATCACTGAATGCATACTAGATGGCTTCACTCTGCTAATAGGAAATTTAACTGGGAAATCTCCAAAGACGTCGAGGTTTTTCGCCCTCGCTCTGTCCCTCTAACGCTTTGAGACACCCAAGAAAAACAGATATCCAAATTAGATATCAACAGTGTCCTTTCCTATCCAGAGGCAGAGGTACCCCTCTCGCCTCATTACTGAAGTCAATGCTACCTAGAAAGAGACTTGTCAAAATGCAATAGAGATTTTTAGTAGTAGCATCTGAAACGCAAATTGCCAAAAGAAGTAAATGTCATGCATTTCTACACTTACACAATAAAAACATTCCCTTTCTCTACTGCCAACTCCCCAGGATTCACTCACCACCCCCACCACGTCGTTCCAGATGACCAGCAGCGAGCCAGCATGCCAGACACAGCTGGCTCCACCCTGCCAGTGTGCTGGTACCTCAATCCAGCCAAAGGAAACAGAAGGCTGCATTAATATACAGTACACCGATGCTGTGCCAGGACTTTATATCAATGTCTTGTTGATTCTCCACACCAACACTGCAATGCTGATGAAACTGCGGACTAGAGAAGGCTAAGCTGGTAAGCTAGCCAGACTTACCCCTGGGGAGGGGGGTGTATTCAGTTGACCCCACACCACACTGCCCCAGTGGCCAGAGGAAACCCAGTTTCAGCATGAGTCCTGGCCCACCCTAGACTGACGGCCCTGGCCCTGGGGCCTCAGGTCCCTGCACTTAAATGCAGAACATCAACAGGTGTCCAATGAGCTCCCACTATGAGCTCAGTACTGTGCAGGGGGGTCAAAAGCATGGAAACATGGCTCCACCCCTCAAGCAGCACCAGTCTCGATGGGAGACAAAACTCACTTACTCACTTCTCTAGAATATTAGAGGAGCAAGAGGCCTTAAAGAACATCCTATCCAGCTCCCTTGAGTCTTAGCCAAGAAAACAGAAAAATAGAGGCCAGGAGAAGAAAAGGAAAAAAGCCTTGGCATCTTGTGTGCCTCAAATACCATTTATATTCCATCATTTTACCCTCACAACAGTCATGTTATAAAAGCAATCCTAGGTCCAATTTATACACACACACATACATATTTTTTTAGTGACTCAGAGTTCAATGGTCCAGCATTTAGTAAATGGCAAAGCACCAGCATTTGAACCCATACTTGTCCATTTCCCAAGGCCAAGTTCTTTGTGCTCTACCTGGTTTGCAGGGTCACATAGGTACCGCTGGTAGCCCTATCAGTAAAACAGGGTTTTACTGTAATTAAGGGTTAAAGTGTGTTATCTAGCTCAATGTTTCCCAAACGTGGCTGATTAATGAGAATCATCTGGAATGCTTTTAAAAACACAGACCCACCTGCCACCCCACCATCCTCCCTCATCCGTGTGCTTCTGATTGTGCAGGTCTGAGAGAAGCCTTGAGGTTTGTACTTTTACATACTTACCAGGTGATTCTGATCATCAGTCTTAATATTTACAGAAGAATCAAAACAAAGGCTGGATCAGTCATGAAAAGCTATTTGAAACTTGGACTTGAATCAATAGAATTTAGAAGGAGAAATACTAAAGGGGTAGCTAAATACAGTGTTCATGACAGCGAGACCAGCCAGCCTGGGCCAGGAGCCAGGCATGAGGGAGAGTAATAAAGTGGGGATAACTAGGAAGGAGCCCTATTGTGGAGCATCTTATAAATCTGGCAGAGGCGTTTAGACTCCACACCACGATAAGAAGGAAACACAGGAGATTTCTAGACCACTGGGGACATGACCAAAGAGGTAGAGGATAAACTAAACAGCAAGTGAACATCTGGGTCCAGGAAGGGTAACCACAAGGCTGCTGACATAATAAAGGCGAGAGCTGGCAAGACTCCGAGAAAGAAAAAACGAAAAAGAAGGGAAAACAGTCCGGACCACTAGAACGGTAGGCTTGATGAAGGTGGTGGGGGTGGGGGGGAGCAGGGGTGGTCCTGGTCTGCTCACTGCTACATCCCAAGCACCTACTAGGTACTGAATAAATATCTGTGAAAAGAATGAATATTCAGCTTTAAAGGTGAACCAGACAGGGAAGTCAAGAAAAAGGAGTGAGTCAGGGATTTCTTTCACATTCATGTCCAAAGACCAGAATCAATAAAACGGAATTTAATTCTTGACTAAAAAGAGTTAAATAAGAGTAGCTCTTTGTCAGCACAGGCTTTTCTCTAAAACTTTATTTGGGTTTTTAGTCTATGAAAGAATTCGGTGATTTTGAGATTATAGAATGCTCTGTTGACAGTGGTAGGAATGGCAGGTCTTCTTCCTTGAGAAGAAGAAAATAATGGGCAAGATCATTTAAGTTTGATTTTTTGGCAACAGAGGAGGGACAATCTAGTGAGAATCTAAACTCAGATGACATTCCTCATGGGACCTTCTGGGCCACGGCAAGCAGACATGGCATTAGTTCAGAGGCTTGACCCGACTCCCTCGGAAAGCAATGACAGCGGGGTGGGTCTGCACAGCTGGGCAAGCCTCAGGTGCCCTGCCAACCTGACGAGATTCCAGCTACCTCCAGCTGGCCACTCAGGGTTCTGGAGACTTTGAGAGGCACGATAACTTATAAGTGCTCCCACCCCCATACACGCACTCATGCACACGCCCTCACAAACACACATTACGGTGGTTTTCTGGCCAAGTTTAAAAGTACTCCTGCCCAGGGAAAAAAACAGATGATCTTTTGAAATCTTTGCCAAACTGACAGATTACGCAAGGTGCCATGTGAGTGATCGTGTTACACATCCCCAACAGGCTACCATTCGGATCGTGAGTACCATCAAAACTAGACAAACCAAGTCCTACGAAGTAGGAGTTAGGGAACATGCTCGAATCCCCTCTTGGACACCCAGCTTCCGTAAGCCCAATGTTTTAAGATCTTTCCTTCTTAAATGATTTCTACCTACTTCTAAGAGCCAACCAACAGAGAAAGAGTTCTTGTTTCTATTCCATTAAATTCCCTAGCAAAAGTAATTTATTTCATTACTAGAACAGCCAAAATATATATTTTTTTAAAAGAATGGCAAAAGGCTGCATGATTTCAATTTTTATTTTCCCTTCTAATGCAAACTTTCCAAAGCCAGCCTTTTATAACATACTGGGTCTAAATGACTTGACAGTTTCTTTTAATTTACAGACATTTTAAACATATGTATAAAATTCCACTCGTTCAAAACACTTCCTTTTTCTGAAACTTATTTCCAGTTCAAATTATGTGTTTATAGCAGTCTGCAATATATTATTTCTAAAGATAAACAGTCATAAAGAAAATGGACAGAAACACAGCAGCATATCACTACCACCATACTCAGTCTTTCCCCTTACATGGTATTCCAGCAGTGAAAGTCCTAACCTGCCGGTGGAAAGTATGAATGCATCACCACGAACAGGCTTTCCTTGGCTGAGCCCTGGCTGCTGTGTTCGAGTGTTCACAAAGAAAGGGCTGCCAGTTCCTTTTCACAGACAGCCTTGAGACTTAGTTCCTGAGAACCATTTTTTTTTCTTTCCCTAAACTAAGTATAAAACTCAAGACTTCAACTAATGGCAGACTCTTTTTTTCCCTTTCTTCCTTTTAAAGAGAGATTGTAAGCTCCAAAGGTCACTACTTTGAAATCCCAGTAAACAGTTTTCAAATTAAAATAAGAAGTACTGAAAATAATGTACTTCAATAGTGACATTTTTTAAAACAAATTCTTTCAACTCCATATTTATTTCTGTTCCTATATATGAGACAAATAGGTATTGGAAAAGTATTTTAAACAGACTATTTGCCATTCTGGGCTTTGAATTCCTCTGGAAGAAAAGACTGACTCACTGCCCAACAGAGACTCTGCTAGAGTCTCTACGTTGACATTTTAAAAATATCTAATGACCCTTTTGGATGATATGACAATGACTGAAAACAGAGTCTTCCATAATGAAAGAACTCTCATCGAACACATCCAATTCTGATCAGAACAAGTAGGCCATACTGGCAAAGGTTAGAACCCCAAAGATGCAAATTTCAGGGAAATGGTGTCACCGGAGAGGAGAACAGATACAGTTCAGCCAAAAAGCTTCCGCAAAGGAGTACTATCATATTTATGAAAAAAACACAGACAGGCAGAAGATAAGAGACATTCTTTTCCTAGAATTCCAAAACAGTACCAATTCCTAACAAGTCACAGAAACACAAGGAACAGGACTCAGCAAAAAAAAAAAAGTCCTCTTTAACCCTGCACAGCCTTTTGGGCAGGCTTCCCTTGAAAACCCTGAGATGAAGTTCTCCCTTTTGCCCTGTTTTGCAACAAGATGAGCAGTAATGTTTTTCTGAAATAAACAGAAAATCTGTCCCTTTTTGTGTACCATGAGCCAAAGTTCATAACTGACTCAGAGATTACAGATCCCAATGGATTAAATCATCATTTGCTAAACAGAAATGCTCATAAGGTCTGGGGCCCTATTTTACACCCAAATACTCATCTATTCTTTATCATTTACAATTCTAGATGCTCCCCAACACTGTGTGACTATTAGGGATCTGCTAGCAAAGAGGCTCCCACACTCATTAAAAATGCCCATGCACTGCTCACAGCCAAAGAGGTTTCCCAGTCCTAAATTGGCTCACTTCAAAAAGGGGGAGGAGGAAAAGACTCCAAAGGGGAAAGGGGGTGGGGAATCACAAAACAACCTAAAAGTGACATAATTGTTTTTGGAGGAAGCAGTTCAGTTAAGTAGAAACAAACAAGTTACTAGGCGGCAAAAAGAAGGGATATTGATAGCCAGGGTGGGTAGAAACCGCGCACTCCCTAGCCTAGCCCCAGACCGCACTGAGGTCAGTGACAGAACGGGCCCCTTAGGCTTCCACCTAGCTGGACCGAGCTCAGGGAGCCCAGGTAGGGCCGCCGAACGAAAGCCCAGGAGGCAGTTACCTTCAGAGGGCGCTCATTGGCCTACGTAAGAAAAGAAGGTATGGTCCCAGAAATGCGATCCAAACCGAGGAAAAATCAAGTTCTCATTACCGGAGCCGGGGAGGAGGCTCGGGGCCCGGGACGCGCCCCGGCCAAGGCCCAAGAGGACGAGCGCGGCCGGCAGGGAGCCCCCGTCGGCTAGCAGCAGGGCGACCTGCAGGCCGGGCGCGGTTTCGCGCGCACCCCGCCTCGCCCCAGCCTTCTGCACACCAGAGCAGTTGGTATCACAACGTCCTCCAGCCCCACGGGCAGCCCTCCGCCCCGCACAAGGGGAGGGAGGTCGCCAATGGGATCTGATTCCAGACGCCAGAGCCCCCGCACATCCCGCGCGTTCCGCGCACGCCCCGCGTTCTCCAGCGCCACCGCGGACTGCGCCTCTGCCAGAGGCGTTTCCACGTCGCGGCGGCTACCTCGCCCCAGCCAGAGGGAAAACCAGACAAAAGAACTTTTGCAAACTTTCCTCTCAAGACAATCGTAGGTTTCTTAAATCTGGGCCTCATCTCCCTACACTTGCATTCTGTATATAGTGGGAAAGGTAGCGTGGGGGATAGTGTGCGGAAGAAGGGACCCCAAATTTCCAGCTCATTCCGGCGTCTCGGGGAGCGCTCGGAGCTGTCCCGTTCCCTCACGGGTTGTGCCCGGACTCCAGTCTCTGGCCATCCCCCTCGATCCTTCCCGGGCCACACAGCAAGACACCCTGAGGGCAAAGAAGTTGGGAATGACTTCAGGAGCCTCTGCAGTTGCACAAAACTGCGACTCTCGCGCCCCCATCCCGGGGGGCCTCGCAGCAACTCAAGAGAGCGGTGCTTATTTACAAAAAGGGAAGGCAAAGAAAGGGGTGGAGAAGCGAGAGCATTTGTCCCAACAGATCCCCGAGAACCGAGTGCGGCGTCTAAAGGTAGGATCCCCCAGGGGACGCTCCCCGATTCCCCTATTCCCCCGGGGTGCCGCGGGCTCTCCGCACTGTCTCAAGCACCCTCAATCGTGCGCGCGACCCCCGCTGGCCCACTCACCGACTCCGCCGACACGCAGGCCACCAAGCCCAAGGTGAGCAGGATCCACACGCGCTGCATATTCCCTGGTGGCCGGCTGTTCGTAGCCTCTGCTTGCAACGACGGTGAAACGAAGCCTCCCGCTCAGAGCCCCGCGCGGCCCGCGCAGAGGAATCGGGAGCGGAGCAGCAGAGGCGATCACTGCAAGGACTCCGGGTTCGCGGGCGCTCGCTGCCTCCTCCAGAGCCTGATCTTACCGCCCGCGGCTGCGCTCCGGAACGCGGCGCCTTCTCACTTGTTGGTTTCTGCTCTCCCGACGCGGAGTTGTTGCTCTCGGGAGGCTATTTAGAGGCTCTTTCTCGGCTCTTGTTTTATTCCTCCGCGGACTCCTTCCCGTACCGCGGCTTCGTTTCTGCTTTTAAGGAATAAATTAGCAGCCTTGAAATAAGGATGGAGCTAAAGTTTAGGGGCAGTGCGGTTGGGGCGCGCGGTCCACCGGGCTGGAGCTCCCGGAGTATCTGGAGAGAAGCGCCTCCGAGCTGAGCTGGTGGCTGCGCGGCTGCGCCCCTCCTCCTGCTCCTGCCGCTGCCGCCTACCTCCCGGGTCCTCCTCCTCCTCCTCCTCCTTTTTTCCTCCCCCTCCCCTCGGAGTCTGCTTCTGCCGGCTTCTCCTGGCGTCTGGGTGAGAGGCGGCGGCTTGTGACTCCCATTTAAACCCGGGAGAAATTCCTACAGGATTACGCCCCGATTGGCAGCTCCGAGGGCCAGTGGGCGCCTGCGGCTCCGCGCTGTGGCTGCTCCGGTTCTGCTCGTCCGCAAACCAGGGCTCCTTCTCTTCTCGCTCCCTCTTTCCCTTCTCTCCGTCCCCCCATCTCTTTTGCTTCTCTTCAGCTATGCTCTTCTCCTTTTCTTTTCGTTTCTTCACTTTCACAATTCTCTTGAAAGATCAAGGAAGAAACGAGGGAGATATTTAGCTTTCTGCCAGCGAAAATAAAACCCAATAGGGAAAAAATAAACACTTTGAGAGTTAAAAAAAAAAAAGTTAACAGATGCCTCCAGGCAACGTGAAGTGTTCATAAATTGCCAATTCATGAAAATTGTATTTTAAAGGAGAAGGTACTTAATAACTATGTCTTAAGAGTATTTCCAACACCAGCCCTAACTTCCTTCCCCTAAAAACTAGTAAGTGGAGGGCGGCTCCTAAAACCCTAAATTCAAGTTTCGGAGCTCATAATTTCATCAAGGGATGAAATACCATTTCTGCCTCACAAACAGCTTAAGCCCCTAAGGCATTTTATAGGCTCCATTTCAGCATAGAAGTGTCAATGTTTGAAAGCTACAAAAAGGGCAGTTTGATGAGAAATTGGATAGAGACCCTGAATAATAACAGATTTAAGAGAACTTCAAAGGAATGAGGGATAAAGTAATTTCTAGTTTGAAGAAAATAATGAGCATAGATTTCCTGAATGGAAGTAACTGATAATGAAATATTTTATTGAAGTTATTTTATTTCTTTCAATTCAATGTCTATGATATACTATAGAACATGGCTAACAAACATTCCCTTCCAGTTTCTATCACCATCTTTCTCTGACATATGGAGGAAATGAATTATGAAGCCATTCTGCTCCTAGAATGTGCACTCCAGGAGATCGAGGAACCTTTCTTCTAGTTCACCACTGTATTCCCATTGCTGGCACATAAAGGGCATGCAAAAAATAGTGCTTGAACAAATTTTGCTGTAAAATTCAATCTATACCGCATAAGAGTAGTAAGTCTTTAAAATATGTATATAGAGATCCATAGATACTAGGGCATGGTGATTATTTAACTTTGTCTTAGAGTAAAATACAGTCATACCCTAAATGAGAATTGCATTATCTGAGTAATCTATCACTGTAATAAATATCAAAGAGAGAAATTTATAGAACTGGAGTTACACCTCAAATAGAAGACTTCTAGTTCTTTGCTTTTAAGGACCAACTATCAACCTCCAAGTGCCCATGAACAAATCTAAGATATGAAATGGAGAAATAAAGGAATGGACAAAGGAGAAAGAAAAGAAGAAAAAAAGCAGGAAACTGGAAGTTATAACAACAGATTCTTTTGATTCCTCAGAAAATGAGCTGGTATCTGTGCCCTATGTGAGGCCAGTGTGCTCTTTGAAAGAATGGACTATGGCCATATTTTAAGATGAATTCTTGTAGTTTGAGGATTTTATGAGATGGGGAGACTTCTCAAAGGAGAGTCCAGGGGGAAATGTGTGGGAAAAATACAGAGTATCTTAAATTGTCAACTTCACCCCTAAAGGGCCCTAGTCTGCCCTCCACCCTTCAGGCAAGGCCATACACCCATCATCCCCCAATAGTTAAGAATCCACCAAATAAATTAGATTTCCAGTATATTGGGAGAAGATACCATTTGCTGGCTCTGGCAGTTGTGACTGTTTTGGGGCATTCACTTAGCATGAAGCAAGGTGGATTGCTCTCTGATTCAACTTGAGCAGAGAGATAAAAATGAATAAAAACATTCAGCAGTGTCAGAATACAAGCTCAATATGCAAAAATCATTGGTGTTTCTATACACTAGTAATGCACAATCTGAGGAGGAAGTCAGGAAAAAAAAATTCTGTTTACAGTAGACTCTAAGAATCAAATGTTTAGGAATAAACTTAGCCAAGGATGTAAAACACTTATATTTAGAAATCTACAATGCATTGCTAAAATAAATTTTTTTTAAAAAGGCCTAAATAATTCAAAGAACATTCCATGCCCATGGTTTAGAAGACTAAATATCATTATGATATCAATCCTACCCAAATTGATATACAGATTTAATGCAATCCCACTAAAAATTCCACCAGTGTTTTTTAAGCAAATGGAAAACACAATTATCAAATTTATCTGGAAGGGTAAGGGGCCCTGAATAGCCAGAAACATCTTAAAAAGGAAAAGTGAAGTTGGAGGACTCTCACTTCTGGACTTTAAATCATATTACCTAGCTACAGTGGTAAAAACAGCATGGTATTGGCATAAAGATAGACACACAGACCAGTGGAACCAAACTGATGGTTCAGAAACAGACCATCTCATCTACGATCAAGTGATTTTTGACAAGCCTGTCAAACCTAGCAGCTGAGTAAGAAAAGTCTATTCAACAAAAGATACTGGGAGAACTAGATATTCATAGCAAAAAGACAAAAAGACCCCAGTCTCACACTTCATAGAAAAATTAACTCAAAATGGATCAAAGACCTAAATATAAAAGCTAAATATAAAAGACCTAAATATAAAGCTCCTAGAAGAAAATGTAGGAAAACATCTTTAAGACCTGCTGGTAGGTGGTGCATTCTTACATCTTACTCTGAAAGCTTGAGCAAGGAAAGAAAACATGGATAAGTGGGACCTCTTCAAACACTTCTGTGATTCGAAGGACTTTATCAAGAAGATGAACAGGCAGCCCACTCAATGTGAGAAAAAATTCAGAAACCACATATCTGATAAGGGTTTGATTTATACTCTATATAAAGAGGTCATACAACTCAACAATAAAAGAGCAAACAAACCAATTTTAAAATGGGCAAAAGACTTAAATAGACATTTCTCCACAGAGGAAATACAAATGGTCACTTGAAAAAGCACTTGAAAAAATGTTGAATATCACTAGCTTTTAGGGAAATGCAAATCAAAACTACAATGAGATATCATCTCACACCACATAGAACGGCCATTATTTAAAAATAGAAAGGAAACAGAAAACAGTAAGTGCTGGAAAGGATGTGGAGAAATAGGAACTCTGCTTCACTTTTGGTGGGAATGTAAAATTGTGCAGCCTCTGTGGAAGACAGTTTGGCATTTCCTCAGGAAGCCAAATAAAGCCATATGATCCAGCAATTCCTCTACTAGGAATATATCCAGAAGAACTGAAAACTATGAAATGAACAGACATCTGCCCACTGCTGTTCATAGCAGCATTATTCACAATTGCCAAAAGATAGAAACAAACCAAGTGTCCATCAGCTAATGAATGGATAAGCAAAATGTGGTATATACCTATAATGGAATACTATGCTGCAGTAAGAAGAAATGAAATTGGGGCATGTGATAACATGGATGAATCTTGTAAACATTATGCTGAGTGAATAAGCCAGACACAAAAGGACAAATATTGCATGGATTCGCTAATATGAATTAAATACGAAGAATAAGCACATGGAGTTAAAACCTAGAGTATAGATTATTAGGAGATAAGAAGAGGCACACGAAAGAAAAAATGATGTTTAATGTGTAGAAATTTTAATTAACTTGACTATAAATGTGTGGAAATGGATAGAGTTGATGGTAACACATTAAAATAAATAGCAGCTGCTTTATAAATGGGATTGTGGCTGAAAAGGTCTAGCATGTAATTGTCAATTGAAAGAAATCTAGAGAATAGTCTGGCGATTAAACAACACTGCGAACCCAGAGGTGGATGAGAGTCGTGGTTAATAGTACAAATGCAAAAATGTTCTTCTGTGAACTAGAACGCATGTACATCACTATTGCAGGGTGGTGGGAATGGAGAAGCATTGGAAAAATACAATTAATGTAACCTATGGACTATAGTTAACAGCAATACTGTAATATTTTTGCATCAATGTCAAAGATGTATTGTGTTGATAATAGGGGGTATGGAAAAAATATGCCAAATGTATACTATGGACCATGGTTATTGGCAATGGTCTGATGATATTATCTCACAATCTGTAACAAATGTTCCACAACAGGGTGGTATGTTGGTGCAAGGATGTTGTATGGGAATTCTACACATGTGCATGATTGTTTTGTAAGTTTACAACTTCTGTAATAAAAATATACTTTGAAAAATGAATAAAGCAGATACATGATGGGTTATATCTGTCCCTTCACCAAAGACATACCCCAAGGCCTTGGTGTCTATGAGACTCTTGATGACTTCTTGTGGGGTTTTTGTTCCGATGATATTGTGGCATTCAGAGTATATATAATAATGGATTTGGTACTATTTTCAGAGTCACACAGTCCCAAGTTTTGATATGATAAATATCCAAGATCTTGTGTTCAAATTCATTAACAGATGTAGCAAAAAGGATAATCTGACAGTATAAAAAGCACTCCTCATGATAGCACTTACGGAAAAGTTGGCTGCAAATACCTTAAGGGCCTGCAATAAGTAGGGAGCAGGGTAGGGGGATGGAGGGGTGGGGGTGGAAAGGAGGCAGAAGGCAGATGATAGCCACTAGTGTCAGTCAGAAACATATCTAAACTTGGAAGTGACAAAGGAGTTTTTGTGTGTTTAGCTAATTGGACTTTTTAAAAAACTGATAGGAATAAAAATCTGTAGTATTTTTTGGAGTATATCTAATACACTAAATATAACCCCTGACTACAGCTTAAATGTGCTTTCAGATTCACCAGTTGGAGGTCTGTGCTTTGAGGGACACAGCAAGTAAAATAATTTAACCAACTAAATAACCTCCCAGATAGTTTCACTGATTGCTGAAAGAACAACTTCCATCAAGAATTTCAGAAGAAAATATAAAAATTTAACAGAAATGTATAGAATAAGAAGCAGGAATTAAAGAGAACTAAGGAAAATAATAATAGAAATGAATGCTACTGAAGACATTGTCTGTTTTTGTTTGTTTACCTGAGCTGATGACCTGGCTTCTTCTATTATGGTATCCAGTGGTATCCATCTATAACCATGGACAAGTAGGTGCTTTGTCACAAGGTGAGCTTCACAATACGGGAAACTGCAAAGTAGAAGATGCCCTTTGTTGTTCTCAGTTGTTTTTCCACTTGCCACTCTCTGGAATGTTACCAGGGGTATTGGCTAGAAATCCACTTGGTAGGTTTAAGCCTGACTAAATTCACTTGAACGATGATGGACCTGGTGAGTAAGAGAGAATCCAGCCAGCCAAATATTAATTAGTCATGCTAATAATGGCAAGTGAGCTGACACCAGGACAAAAATCTACAGGTGATCCCAAAGTTCTATTTTTATCCTCAGACTTTCCACTGTTCTAGTCATTCACCTCCACCAAACCTTTACCAAGAACACTGGCTGATTTGATTTTCAACTCCACTCCATTTCATAATTTGACATGGTCCTAATGTTGAACAAAACTGCCACATTTTAGACAGCAGGAAACAGGCAGAAACGTCAAAGAACTGAATAAACCAGGAGGTAAAACACTTGCATAGGTTTCTTGAAAGGCTGGAAAACTTGACATTCATTCATTTGTTCAACAAATGTCACCTGCCACAGTGCCTAAAAAATGGGTAGGCATATGAATTCTCTTGAATCATATTTGGAGTTAATACATATTAAAACTAAGAGTTGTCCTCAAATCACAAGTCTGTGCCTAAGGTACATGATTAATTTCATCCTCAAGTCAGATTAAAAAAAAACATTATTTTTATTTATATAATACATCAGTCTTGGTCCTCACACAATATATTCCTAAGAGTGATACTTAGATACATGGATTTAAGAAGGTATCAGAGAAGTGTCTTTAAATTATTTGCATTGCATTTTTATATCCAGTTGGACAGGAAAATCTATTCTTGGCTAACTTTATGTAAACTGGCACTATTCTTATTACTACTGTCTGTGGCTTAGTTCTTCCATGGCATCTAACCCCAGCACCATTCTCTGTTCTTAGAGAACCACCCTCTCCCAAAGCCTTGGAGATGAGCCCTACATACTTAAATGGTCCTTGTTCATAATTGTGTAGACCAGGTCTGGATAGTGGATGTGGAGGAGGCAATTATTAGTGAGAAGCCTTCCCTGCTATCAGACCTTTAAGACAGACCTTTAAGATAATTAATTCTCACCTATTGTTTATCTTTTCATTAGAATATTTGAGTAATTGTAAAATTTAGTTTTAGAAGCATGTTCTGTTGTAACTAAAAGGACAAAAAAAAGCTAAATATCATTAAGAAAGGCATAGGAAAGAACAGTACACATCATTCAATCATTTCAAAAGTTATGGACCATAAAAATTTTAAATGCAAATAAAAATCCAGAGAAAGAGAATAAAATACCAAAATTCAAGTTTTTAAATAGATGGAAAGAAAATTAAATTGTTTTTTAAAAAATCAACCCTTTGAATTCTTTTGGATATAAGGAAAACACTGTTTCTGGGAAGGAAAAATACAATCTCTCAGAGTCAGAATTTATAATGTCTACTTTTTATTCTTCCTTTTCTTGTAGCTATTAGTAATGCAAATGACAAAGGAAGGGAGGTCTCTGTAGATATCATTCCGACACTTTGCATTATAAAAGCGGCTCTTTCCCCTTCTCCCTTTTCCCCTATACTCACCACAGGCATGCCCCAACACCCCAAAACCCCAGGGAGATGGATGTGAAAAGCCTAGTAAGAGTTGTCCACCCTTTCCCTCCCTACTCATATAACCCAATATTGATACACACACACCAGTTTTTTGTTTTGTTCCTTCTTTTTTTACAAAAATCAGATCACATTAAATAAACACAACTTCTTCATCTTGTAGGAATCCTTTCAAGTTACCTGGCAGAACTTTTATTCATTTTTTAAGTGACCTAGGTGTGAATATTTGTGATAGATTGAATTATGTACCCTATTTAGTCATGTTCTTAATCTTAATCTGCATTCCTGTGAGTTTGAATGCTTTGTAAATGAGCTCTCTTAAAGGTATTATTTTTAGTTAAGGTGTGGCCCAAATGAATGAGGCTGGATCCTAGTCCAGGTTGCTGCAGACCTCATAAAGGGAAAGAAACAGGAAGACAGAGCCAGAGAAGAAAGGCCACAGGGAGAAGCCGGAAGTCAAAGGAACCCAGAAGAGAAAGGAGAGGACAGGAGGCAGGGATATAAACCAGGGAACTCCAGGGATCGCCGGCCACCAGCACCAGAATGTTACAAACTTTTAGGAGAAAGCATTGCGTTGCTGACACCTCAGTTTCGGACTTCTCCTAGTCTCAAATCCATAAACCAGTAGATTCCTGCTTTTCTTAAGCCAAGGCAGTCTATGGTATCTGTCATAGCAGCTGGGAAACTAAGATAGCATTTCATACTTTATCCAGCCACTTCCCTGTAATGGGCATTCATTTTGTTTCCAATGGTTTATTTCTATTACAAACAAATATATTTTATATATTTCCTTAGTTACTGGTGATTTTGATTCTCCTGGACAGATTCCTAGGAATGGGATTGTTGGGCTAGAAGGTGTATATATACATATATACTTATATATACTTATCTACCTGTCTATTTATTTATTTATTTATTTATTTATTTATGTCAGGGTTTGAACCCAGGACCTTATACCTGGGAAGCAGGCACTCAACCACTTGATATGCATCCTGCTCCCCTAAATATTTTTAATGTTAATAGATAATGCTTGACAGTTTTACAACAAAAAGTTCTCATACTTTTCCACCAGTCATGTTTGAAAGTATCATTTTCCTTTCTCCACTTCCCAGCCAGCAATAGGTTTTCTTCTCTGTCCATTATATAGGTATAAAGCTCATTACTCATGTATGTGCTTTTTCCTGATGATTAGTGCTTTAGAGCATCTTTTCATATATTAGTTATATTTGGAGTTAGTCTTCTGTGAATTGTCTGTTCATAGCCTTTCTCATTTTTCTGCATTTTAATACGTCGTTTTCTTCTAAAACCTCTTTTCTGATTGCTATTAATATTATTCTGCTAGTGATCCTTCTCATATGTATTCTCATATATGTGGGAATCTATTTCCAATTCTCTACCCATTCATTTATTTGTCTATTCCCATGGCATATCATAGTCATTTTATTACCATGACTCCATAGTACCTGCAAAGCTAATTCCCTGCTCCCACTACCAGTAACATCCACACTGTTATTATTTTCATGCTTTTCTTGGATATTTGGAGGCATTTCTTCTTCCACATAAAGTTTAAGTATATTTTAGACCATTGAAATGAGTCCTTTTATGATTCCATTTGGAATCGAATTAATTAATGTCTTGGTTTTGGGACAGTTAATATTTTTTGTAATATTAAGGCATCTTAAGTCAGAAAATGTTATATTCAAGATTGTTCAGATCTTTTAAAAATTTCTTTTCCTATAGATCCTGTGAACTTCTTATTAAATATAGTCCAATGATTTACATAGATTTTGTCACTGTTTTAAATAGAACTTTCCTCATTTTCATTTAAGAACTTAGAGAAACACTACATTTTAATACTTATTTTGTATACCTTACCAAATTCTTTAATCTAAAACAATGATTTACTAGAGACTCTTATATTTCTAGGTATACAATTATGTCATCAGCAAAACTTGTAGTTTTAATATATTTTCTAGTGTCAATCCGTCAATTAACAACACAAATGTTTGACAATAGTAGTGATATGTCACCCAAATCTAGTTCTGATTTTAACGGAAATGGTTTAGTGTATTGTGTTTTATCATTTAGAATGATGGTTTATTTTGGTTTGACAATAGCCTTTAATAGATCAAAAGTTTCATAATTTATTCTGCATTTTTGTTAGAAATGGTTGTTGAAGTGTACCAAAAAGCCTTTTCTGCATTGATTGATAATGGATTGTATCCTTTAGTTTGTGTTGATGTTTCCCGATAGCAAGCCACTTTGCTATTCGTTAACGAAATTTGCTTGATCTTAGTGCATCATTTTTTAAATTTTGAAATCTTGCTGATGTCTATTTACTAATATTTTGTTCAGAACTTTTTTACATCTTATTTGATGGTGATATAAGTCTATAATTTTTTCGTTCTGTATGTATTAGATCAGGTTGTAGTACTAAAGTTGTGCTGGCTACATGGAATTAATGGGGGAGCTTGCTTTATTTACTCTCTGACCAGATCTCATCTGAACAGCAATGAAGTGGTCAATTTTCAATAGCACCCAGGCTTCAGAAACCCATTTGATCTTGCTGCCTGTTTAAATTAAGGGAGCTCTTAATTATTTGGTCATAATTGGCAGATTCAAGTTTACTATTTCTTCTTGGGTCAATTTTAGTCATTTCTGTTTTGCCAGAATATCATTATTATTCACTAGGTTTTCAAATTGGCCATAAATTTACTTTTAGCATTCTCTTATGGTTTTAAAAATGTATTCTTGCCTCTTTGATTACATCTCTTTTCTCATTCCTTACCTTGTCTCCTTGGTTCTGTCTTCTTTCAAATCAAGCCTCTGAGGGATTAATCTCTTCAATTATTAATCTTTTTAAAATAAGTATTTAAATTTGCTTATCCTCCCCTTTTTGTTTTCTGTTGTAGCTTCGTTAGTTATCTCTTATTCCTTTTTTTTTTTAATAAACTGATCTCTTTCCAGTTTATTTGTTGAAATTCTAAGCTCTTTTGTTTTTGTCTTTCATCCTAAATCATAAAAGCATTTTAAGCTATGCATTTTTCCCTGTAGGTAATTTATTCTTTCTTCTCAGGAGCTTGCAAATTTTCCAATTATCCTTAGAATTTAGGAGTTTTGCTAGGATATGCCTATTTATTTGTGATTTCTCTTCTATGTACTTTTCTACGTATAGACTCAGGTCGTTCTCCTCAGATGAAAGACTTCTTGTTTGTTTGAGGATTTTTCCTTACTGTTTGGTTCCTCTTCCATATTTTTCACCTTTCTGGAACTCCTATTGTTTGCCTATTAAATGTCCTGAATTTATCCTCCAGATTTCTTCTTTCCTGTCATGATTTTCATCTCATCATATTTTTGTTTGAGCATGCACATGAATTTCCAGAACACTAATTAAAATCTTAATAACAGTGATCATTTTCTCCTTCAATTTTCCATTAGAATTTTGCATTGGGAAAGCATGTACTTTTATTATTAACTAACTTATCTATTTTTTGCAGAAGCACTTGGGCTTTTTAAATGCTTATGGTTTTCTTTTATTTTAACTTGTGTTTTCATCTGTTTCTGCTAGCAGTTTTATTTCCCTGGGACTGTGTTTTCATTGTTCTTTGCTGTGAGTCTTCTTCCCTTCAAGCCCCATGCTGGGCACCAGTTGCTGCAATCAGCTCACAAAAGGTTGGCTCAAAGGGAAGGAAATGCAAGAACTTATGGAATAAAAGGAGAGAGAGAGAAATCCAAGAAAGGAGATAAAGATAGAATCGGTGGCTCACAGCTCCTGGAACTGAGAGCCTCTACCCTAGTTTCCTCCTCATATTTATTGGAAACTACCAAGCAGCTGTTTGCTATTAGAACTGCAACATCATCTACAATAATAGGGAACAACTGCAACATCTACAATAGAACAGGTGTAACATTTACAATAAGGAACAGGTAAGCCAGTTTCCCACAACAGTTTTTCATGTTCTTTCTCTTTTTGGCTGCTGGGTACCATCAGGTCCAGTATTATATATCTCTGTTTGCTCATTTGATCTCAGATTTGGTTTATGGAGTATCCTTACTATGGAGATCCACAGGTGGTGGAAGACAAAGAAGATCTGCTCATTTGTTCCTCTGCAGATAGGCAAGTCAGTTCTATTTTCTCTCAACCTGTCAATTGGAGAAAGCTTCCTTTTCCCCTGGTTCCTGGCCTCTAGGGCAAGAGAGACTCGTCCCTCTTGGCCTTTGCAGAAGGGTTGAAGAAGACTTAGCACACCCACATGGAGTGGCAGTGTCCCCTGCCCCCCATAGATATCCATGGTCCTTGTTTCTCTGCTGGGTCCTCTTTGGGAGAATCCAAGGAATATAAAGGGAAAGGGTGTGACTCAGCACTAGCACTATGGTGGCCCACCTAAGCTACCTTTTATTTCATATCTTCTAAAAGTAAACATGCCAATGAAATTATGACAGGTGGCTGGGAAGGGATTTGGAATTAATCAAATGGGTTTGAAACCCATTTAATGAGAACAGAGAAGGTTTAAATAGCAAGACTTCTTTGGAAGGTGAAAATTTCAGGGAAAACATCAATCAGACTGAGAAATGTCTGCATTTAATAGACTCAAAACTATGGCTCAGGAAGGTTCCATCATTGCACAAACTGCACCAACTAGTGAGTTTTAAAACCAGGATTCCCAGCCCAATATGTCCAGGGATTTTGAAAGTCTACAGAAATCTCTTCCATGAGTTCTTCTTGGTCAGGAGTTAGAACATTAGTTGCCTATTAAGTCTTTAAAGACTTAAGCAAAATTCATGAATATTGCACTGAGAGAGTTTCTGATTTTGTTTTTTAATGTGGTTTTAGTTTCCAAATTTACAAATTTAAAAAAAGTATGACTAAGTGCAAGATGACTTGTATTGTTATCAGGGAATACACTTTGGATATTTTTATCCGTTGTTGCTATAGGTTTTGAGCAGAGGAGGACCTCAAGGTGTGAACTCAGTACATTCTTGCTGCACAATGTTTATTTTCTTTTTGTGTAATATCTAAAGTGAGTCTTCATCTAGTGTACAAGAAGCAGCTGGAATTGCTGTGCTTTAGAAAGAGGCATAAAACAAATTTGAAATTCCTAGAGAAAGACAGCAAAAATGCTCACAGCTTTAAGGGTTATCTAATGAGGAGAGACTACATGAGATAGTATAGCTCAAATAAGATAAAGGCTGGTAGGAAAATGAATGATTTTATAAAGTAATGAAAGTTATCATGGAGGGAGTCCAGATTTATTCATCAAATGCTGGATTTGGAACTATAGGGCATCATTTAGTCCTCAAAGAAAATAGTTTTAGGACAACTGAAAAATAACTAATTGTGGATTTTTAGAAATTTATTTTTGTTTTTGTTATAGATTTTATTATGAATACTAAACATAGATAAAAATAGGAAGAATTACATATTGGACATTTTCCCCAAATATGCTTTTGAATGAAGATTAAAAACAGATTCAAGAAGTATTTCATAAAGCATAAATGATGATTTGACTTTTAATTTTTAAAGGTTTTAAGGTTATTTGGAATTCAAGTTTTGAGGTACAGAAGATGTGGATGTAAAGAAATTTGGGGGCAGTGGCTATAGTATGGCATGAGAAGGGAAGCAATGGGAGTGGAAATGGGGGGCAAAGGGCATATGTGTCCCAAAGAGATATTCGAACATCTGAAAGGGAAAAAAAACTTTTAACAGTTGGGGATGTGATAGCTTTTCAAATAACATAAGAAATTAGGTCTCTGAATTGTACATGTAAGTCACAATTCAATTTCCTTTGCAACACTATAAAAAATTCAAAGTTTCCATCAAAACAAAATGAAATCTGTCAACAATCAAGGAATGGCACTTTCTTTTCTGGCCACAATGGAGTAAATGGTATTATTGGTCTTGCATATCACTATAAACAACTACAGAACAGGACAAAATATATGAGCAACTATATTAAAGCATTAGAAAAGGGCAGTAAGGGACTGTAATTCTTGAGGGAAGGGGAACACATAAAGTAACATCTATGGTAGTTCTAGCTTTCTACCTGAGTCTAAACCATAACTCAGGGTGGTATAGTCCAAATAAGCCCAAATAGCAGTCTCACTGATCTAAGGAGGTAAGATGAGAGTATGAGGCCGCAGAAGACTGGAATTGTGAGGCAGGGTACTGGAAAGGAGGTAGTTACACAGAGGGGGTTCCAGAAGTCTATGTGGCAATTCATCATGGATCAGAGGAGAAGGCTGAAGAAGACAGTGGCTATGAACCTAAGACCGTAATGAAGATACTGGAGGTTGCACAGTTCTAGGAAATGATACATTCCTGGCCCACCCAGAATTAAAAGACATTACTTCATTTGGTTAAAATCAGAGAAAAGACGTGTTTAAAGAGTAAGTTCAAGCCATGCCCTAGGACTAAGGATAAACTCAAAATAGAACCACTCTACAGAGCATAAACCCCAGCCTAGCAGGAAAATCAAAATCCACTTGTCTGCCAGAACAAGTCTCAATACTCTTTGGAGGAAAGCAAAACAATTCCATCTCCTTGGATCATTCACAATAGCCAAAGTATGATCAATAATTATTGGATATGCAAGAAACAGAAAAATATGGCCAATAATCAATTTTAAAAAGTAGTCTATATAAACAGACCCCGAGATAACCCAGATGTGGATCAATAGGCAAGGACTTTAAAACAGCTATTACAAATATTTTCAAGGACATAAAAGAAAAAGTGGGCGTAAAGAATGGACAAATAAAGAATACTAGAACATAAATGGAAATTATTTTTGAAATCAAACAGATTCTAGAACTGAAAAGTAAAATTTCAGCAATTTGTAAAGCACTAAATAGGATTAATATCAGCCTAGAAACTGCAAGAAAAATAATTTGACTATAGAGCAATAAAAATTATCCAATTTGAAGAACACAAAGAAATGAAAATAAAGTGAAATAAATGAATAGAGACTAAGTAGCCTCTGGGACAATGTCAAGTGGTCTAACATACATATATTAGAGCTGGAAGAGGGGGCAGGGAGGAAAGAGAAAGAATAAGGAAGAAAAAAATCTGAAGCAACAGTGCTTGAAAGTTTTCTAAAATTGGATCCAAGTATCTCAGCAAATAATATGAAGGATAAATTAAAAAAAACAAAACCCACCCCTAAGCATATCATGTCAAACTGATGAAAAACAAAGGCAAAATCTTTTAAAAGCCAAAAATAAAAGACACATTAGGCACAGGGGAATAACAATAAGAATGTCAGCTCCTTCTTTTCTGCAAATTTGGTGGCCAGAGATCATCTTTAAAGTGCTGGAGGGGGGAAAAAATCTCAACCCAGAATTCTATATCTAGTGAAAATATCTTTGAAAAATGAGGATGAAATACACAGTAAAATCTGAGAAAACTCCTTGCCAGCGGAAATTCACTATATGAAATACTAAAGAAAGTTCTTTAAGATGAGGGAATATGATGCCAAATAGAAACTGAAATCTATAGACAGGAACAAAGAATACCAGAAAGGGTAAATATATGTATACATAGCCACTCTTAAAAACTTTTTCCTCTCCTAATTTCTTTAAAAGACAACTGACTGTTTAAAACAAAATAATTACATTCTTTGTATGGGGTTTCTAATGAATATAGAAGTAAAATCTCTGAAAGCAATAGCAGAAAGAATGGAGGGGAGTAGTAAATAGAATTACACTATTACAAAGTTTTTATATTTTATATGAAGTGATACAATATTAATTTAAGTTAGATTTTTACAAGGTAAGAATGCATATGTGATCTGAGAGTGACTAACTCTTATGATTTTCCTGGGACTGACATGTTTCCCTGGATGGTTAGTCATCCTATCTCTAAAACAAATACTAAAAAAAAAAAAAAAAAAAATACAAGGAAGTATAGCTAAAACTTCAATACAGAAATTAAAATACAATACTAAAAATTATTAGATTAATACAAAAGAAGTCAGACAAGGAAGAAGAACAAACAACATAAAAATAAAAGATGGTAAACTTAAACGTAGTTATAGCAATACTTATATTAAATACAAATGGGGGAAGTGCTGTGGCTCAATCAGTTGGGCTCCCGTCTACCATATGGGAGGCCCTGGGTTCACTTCCCAGGGCCTCCTTGTGAAGGCAGTCTCGCCCACACACTGTGAAGAGCCGCTGGCCTGGGTTCCATGGAGTGTCACCCAGCCTGTGGGCGCCGCAGAGTGCTGCCTGGCCTGCAAAAGCACTGTGGCGTGCTGCCGCCCTCAAGCGCCGTGGAGAGGTGACTCAGCAAGGTGATGCAACAAAAAGGGAGATAAGCAAAAAAACACAGAAGTGTGTGCAGCAAATGGACACAGAGACTAGACAACAAACAAGCTGCAAGGGGGGCGGGGAATAAAGAAAAATAAATAAATACAGACACAGAAGAACGCACAGTGAATAGACACAGAGAACAGACAGTGAGCAAAAAGCCACAAGGGAAAGGGAATTTAAAAAAATGCAAATGGGCTATACACATCAACTAAAGGTAGAAATTGTTGATCTAGATTAAAAAGCAATACTGAACTGTATGACATTTATAAGAAATGCACTTTAATTGTGAAGACTTAGGTTGAAAGTAAAAGTATAAGAAAAATATACTTTGAAAACAGTAAGTATTACCTTTAGCTGTATTAATGACAAAGTAGATGTAAAGACAAGATAAAAAGACCTTTTTTATCTTGTTAAATGGTCAGTTCATTAGGAATACATAATAATCATAATATGTACGCATGTAATAGAACTGCAAAAGACATGATGTAAAAGCTGATAGGAATAAAAGGAGACAAATCCACAATCATAGCTGGATATTTTAGCACTCCTCTCTCAGCAATTGATCAAATGGATAGACAAAAAATCAGTAAGGATATAGAAGATATGAACAACACTACTGTAAACCACTTAAACTAATTGGCATTTACAGAACACTACTCCCAATAACTACACAAGAAACATTCTTTTTAACTGCACAAGGAACATTCACCAAAGTGGACCATAAGGTGAGTCATAAAATAACTTTCCATAAATTTTCAGAAGATTTAATTCAAAGAATATGTTGTCTGGCTACAGAGAAATAATTAGAAACTAATAACAATAAGATACTTAGAAAAATTCCCAAATATTTGGAAATTAAACAACACACTTCTAAATAAACCTTGCATTAAAGAAAAAATCACGTGTTTTTTTAATGTTTTTGAGGTGAGTGAAATTGAAAATATTATATATTAAGGTTTGTGAAATATAACTAAAGCAGTGCTTAGAGAAAAATATATAGTGTTAAATGCTTATGTTAGAGACAAAGAAAGGCTTCAAATTAAGTCCCTAAGTTTCCAATTTTAAAAAAAGCTATAAAAGATAAGCAAATTAAACTCAAATACATAGAAAGAAGAAAATAATGATAAAGTTGGGAGTAATAATAGAGAAAATGGATAAACGGTAGAGAAAATTAATAAAACAAAAATGTCTTTTCTTTGAAAAGATTAATAAAATTATTAGCTCTGTAAAAGATAAATTGAGGCAAATTTAAAATTTTTCGAATTTTATTTGGGCAGCAAACAATTCGTGAAGAGCCAAACCAAAAATGGTTAGGAGCTCTGCCAAGGGAGTGGAAAGTGGAAGCTTATATAGGGCAAACTTAGAAGCAAGCAAGGCAATATTTTGATTGGATATTTAAGCTGCATTGCTTGATTTGGGCTGTTTCCCATGGAAAGCCTCTTAAGGTAACATTCTGACTGACTGGCATTTCCATATCTCAATAGATCAGGTCTTATAAAAAATCAGCTTCTCTTAAGTTTCAGTTTTGTTACTTGTTTTTAGTCAGAGATTGTCCAAGGCTAGTCACCTCAGTCTAATGATCTCCTGAATTTTATTTTAACACCTGGCAAAGACTGATTAAGAAAAAATGAGGGGACAAAAACCCACAAATGACCAATTTGGGGATCAAACAAGAGGAACATTACAGATCCTATAGACATTTAAAGAGCAATAAGATAATTTTATGATCAACTTTATGCCACAATTAATCAGCTTAGAAAAATGGGAAAATTCCTTAATAAAACACAACTTGCCAAACCAGCAAGATGACGGCCAAGTAAGGGGCTCCTAGAGTCAGCTCCTGCTACAGGGCAGTTAGCAAACACCCAGAGCTATCTGGAGCTAGCTGAAGCACCTTTCTGGGGGCTCCAAGAGACCAGAAGAGCATCCTGCAATGTACTTGAAGGAATGGAAGGAGGAGACTGCCCATCTGCAGAGAAGGCTTGTAAGTAGAGCACTCCATGCCACGGAGGCCATGACCACCATCCAGTGGAGGCACAAGCCACCTCAGGAGCTGTTCTGTGGCTGGAATTGAAAGCTCCATTTCCCAAAAATGGGGGAGAAAGAGATGGTTGGGCACCAGCTTCAGCTACTGATGAGTAAATTCAGTGGGCTAAAGTATAATCCTGAGGACAGCTTAAGTTTGAGTCTGTCCAAGTCAGAAAGAGGCTGGTAGCTACCATCTCAACACCACATCTGGCATGAGGGGAAGTGGGGTAAACTGAAAATCATAGTGCTAGTAGGGACTGGCTTCTATCCATCCAGGTCAGACTGCAGCTCTAGCCTAGCCCCAGTGCCACCTCCAGCAGGGAGGAAGCTGCGGGGACCTGCACCAGCCTCTCTGGGAAATTAGGGGCCAAGCTGTGGAGGTTGGTGATTATCCTACTCTGGCAGCATGAGCTGCCCCAGGAGCTATTCTGTGGCTGGAATTTGAAGCTCCATTTCCCAAAAACAGGAGAGGAAGAGACAGTTGACTACTGATTCCAGCTACTGATTAACAGACTCGACCGGCTAAGGTATGATCCTAGGAACAGTTGGGGTGTGAATCTGTCCAAATCAGAAAGAGATCGGTAGCTGCCATTTTGACTCTGCCCCCAGCCTGAGGGGAAGCCAGGTTGACCAAATATCATAGTGATGGTAGGAACCAGTTTCTTTTACCCAGATCTGCTTGCAGCCCTAGGCTCGGCTTCAGCCCCACCTCTGACAAGGAGGAGGCTGGCAGCCCCAGCACCAGCCTATCCAGGTAACTGCAAGTACCTTTGGCTGGCACAGACTGAAAATCGGCAGTCTACCAGGGCAACTGTGGTCATCTTGGACCTGCACTGCACGGATTGCTGCCCACACCTGCAGCTCCATCCCCGCCCCAGACAGGGGAGAAAGGGGAGAAAGGGGCATGAAGCTTCATCAGTCTCTCTAGGCCTGTATGACTTGGATTATTCCACACAGCTGTAACTCTGTCCCTACCCCTGGCAAAGGAGAAAATTGGGAGAAGGTTCGTCAGTCCCTGGCGTAATGAGGGCAGCTTGAGCCTCCAAAACCTATAGCACCAGTTACATCCTTGGCTCCTACTGCACAATGAAGAGGGGATAAAAGGGCAGGAAACCCTAAACTAAAGAGAAAAACTGCACCAGAATAAATACTCTAATAAGCCAGATGCCAAGACACCAACAAAAAATTACAATCCATACCAAGAAACAGGAAGATATGGCCCAGTTAAAGGAACAAGATAAGCCTCAAGGTGACATAAAGGAGTTGAGACAACTAATCATAGATGTTCAGACAAATCTCCTTAATAAATTCAATGAGATGGCTAAAGAGATTAAGGATATTAAGAAGATACTGGATGAGCACAACAAAGAATTTGAAAGCATACATAGAAAAATAGTGGATCTTATGGGAACGAAAGGTGCAATAAATGAAATTTTAAAAACATTGGAATCATACAACAGCAGATTTGAGGAGGTAGAAGAAAGGATTGGTGAGCTTGAAGAAATGGCCTCTGAAAGTGAACATACAAAAGAACAGATGAAAAAAGGATGAAAAAAGTTGAACAAGGTCTCAGGAAACTAAATGAGAGCAAAAGGCATGCAAACATATATGTCATGGGTGTCCCAGAAGAAGAAAAGGCAAAAGGAGCAGAAGGAATATTTGAAGAAATAAGGGTAGAAAATTTCCCAACCCTATTGAAGGATGTAGATATTCATGTCCAAGAAACAAAATGTACTCCCATCCAAAGAAATCCAAATAGACTAACTCCAAGATACATACTCATCAGAATGTCAAATACCAAAGACAAAGAGAATTCTGGAAACAGCAAGAGAAAAGCAATGTGTAGCATATAAGGAATACCCAATAAGATTAAGTGCTGATTTCTCACCAGAAACCATGGAGGCAAGAAGACAGTGGTCTGATATATTTAAGATACTACAAGAGAAAAACTTCCAGCCAAGAATCTTATATCCAGCAAGACTGTCTTTCAAAAATGAGGGCAAGATGAGAATATTCACAGATAAACGGAAACTGAGAGAATTTCTAAGCAAGAGACCAGATTTTCAGGAAATACTAAAGGGTGTGCTAGAGCCTGAAAAGAAAAGACAGGAGAGAAAGGCCTGGAAGAGAGTCTAGAAATGAAGATTAGATCAATATATGTAATTAAAAGTGTGAAAAGAGTGGTGAAAATAGAATATGACAGATAAAACTCAAATAGTTAGTAATAAACTTAACCAACAATGTAAAGCACTTGTATTCAGAAAACTGCAACTCAGTGTTAAAAGAAATAAAAAAATGCCTAAATAACTGGAAGAACATTCCATGCTCATGAATTGGAAGACTAAATATCATTAAGATGTCAATTCTACTCAAATTGATATACAGATTCAATGCAACCCTGATAAAAATTCCACCAACCTTTAAAAATAAAATTGAAAACATGATCATCAAATTTATTTGAAAGGGTAAAGGGTCCTGAATAGTGAGAAACATCATAAAAAGAAAATACAAACCATATCCAGACTTTAATCATATTACCTAGCTATAGTGGTAAAAACAGCATGGTACTGGCATAAAGACAGACACATAGACCAATGGAACCAAATTTATGGTTCAGAAACAGACCCTCACATGTATGGTCAAGTGATTTTTGACTAGCCTGTCAAACCCACACAGCTCCGGCAGAACAGTCCATTCAACAAATAATGCGGAAAGAACTGGATATCCATCCATAGATGAAAGAAGGAAAGAGGACCTCTATCTCACACCTTATCCAAAAATTAACTCAAAGTAGATAAAGAAAACTAAAAATAAAAGAAAGAACCATAAAACTTCTAGAAGAAATTATAGGAAAATATCTTCAAGCTCTGGCAGTGGGTGGTGGATTCTTAAAAGAGATAAGATGAGAACTGAGATGGACTACTGATGTTTAATATATGTAGAAGTTTTAATTAGCTTTACTGTAAAAATGTGGAACTGTATAGAGTGGATGGTAACAATAGTGAGTAAAAGCAAATTTATAAATGGGAATGTGGCTGAAAATGGTAGTCCAGGTACATAAATGCCAATTGACAGGACTCTAGAGAATAATCTAGGAACTGGATAGCACAGTAAGCCAAGAGGTGGGTGAGAGTTGTGTTTGATGGTACAGATGCAAGAGTGTCCTTTTGAGCTAGAGCAAATGTACAACACTACTGCACGGTGTTGGGAATGTGGAAAAGCATGGGGATAGTACAACTGAAGTGACCTATGGACTGTGGTTAGTAGTAATAATATAATATTCTTGCATCTATGCCAAAGATGTACTGTGTTGATAATGAGGCAGTATGGAAAATGTGAGTCAAATGTACACTATGGATGTGGTAACAATCAGATGATATTATCTTATATGTAACAAATGTTCCACCAGAGTGTGATGTTTTGATAGAGGGGTCTTGTTTGAGAATTCTGCACATGTGCATGATTGTTTTCTAAGTTTACAACTTGTCATAAAAAATATATTTAAAAAATATAATAGGGTGGGTTGGGGGAAAAACACACCAAATGTAAGATGAGGACTATAATTAGTAGTAAGATTTTGACAATATTCTTTCATAACTTGTAACAAATGTCTCATGACAATGCAAGGTGTTGATGGAAGGTTGATGTATAGGACCCCTCTATGATGTTATGCATGTTTGCTTTATAAGTTCACAATTTTTACTATACAGTTAATTGTTTTTATATGTTCATATATAAATGATATAAAGATAATAATAATAGGGTGGGTTGGGGGAAAATACTTTGTTTAGTAGTAATATTTTGACAATGCTCTTTAATCATTAGTGAAAAATGTTTAATAACAATGCAAAGTATTGTTGGTAGGATGAGTTATGAGAGTCCTGTATGATGTTATATGTGTTTGCTTTATAAGTTCACAACTATTACTATACCCTTATTGTTTATGTATATTTATGTATGAGTGATACACTTCAGTAAATTAATTTAAAAAAAAAGAAACCACTACTTGCCAAAACTAAAGAAGAAATAAGAAATGTGAATAGGCCTATAACTATTAATGAAATTGAAAGTTAACAAACATTTAAAGACAAAATTTTACCTATCTTACACAAAAATAGAGAAGTTATGTTTCTCAACAAATTTTATCAGCATAACTCTGATAATAAAATCTTACAAATGAGAAAAGAAAATCACAGATCAATATCTCTTGTGAACATTAATGCAAAAATCTTTACAAAATATTTGGAAATCAAATCCAGCAACCTATTAAGAGAATAATTATCACAGGAAGGTGGGTGGTTTTATATTTTAAAAATCAATCAATGTAATTTACCACATTCAGATAAAGGAGATACATCATTTTATCTCAGTAGATACAGCAAAACATTTGATAAAATTCAAACACCCATTTATTATAAAAATTCTCAAGAAACGAGCAATGGAAGGGGAATTTTGTGATCAAATATTGGGCATCTCTGTCAGTTACTCATTACTGCATAACAAACCACCCCAAAACTCTGGTTTAAACAGCAGCCAATTATTTTTTTTCTCTCACAGATCTACAATTTGGTTAGGGTTCTCTGTGGCTATGATTCATATTTGCCTCACTTGGTCAGCTGGGACAGCTCCACTCAGGCTGGATGCTCAACTTCCGAAGTGGCTTAGTCATGTGGTTGACAAGTTAGTACTCTATGTCAGCTAAGCACTCAGCTGAGATCTATGTAGGAGAGGCCTTGGTTTTCTCCACATTGAATTCCATACTGGCTTCCTGGGGTTCCTCATGCCATGGTGGCTGGGTTCCAAAAATGAGCAGTCCAACAGTGCTGGCGAGAAGAATATGGCATGATTTATGACCAAGACTCATAGTCACACAGTCCACTTCCACCATACTCCGTTAGCTGAGATGGTCACTAATGACAGATCATGGGGGTCTTGATGGAAGCTCTTTTCCTGAGTAGGGACCCCATGAGAAAATTGACAGAGAGGAGAAAGTGTGACAGGCCAGGCCATTCCTACCCTGCAACAGGCTTAGAATTGGGAACAAGTGGTGGTTCAGAGTTCTGTTTGGTAGCTGATACTGGCCTTCTTTCTTCAACTGTGTCTGATTTCATTAGATTTTGTTTTTATTAATTTCTAGAATTTCATTTTTTCAATTGTTTTCATTCCTTATCTTAGGCCTGGAGTTAGTGAACTACTGTCTGTGGGTCATATCCAGCCTGCTTCCTATTTTGGATGGCCTACGAGCTAAGAATGTTTTCTTATTTCTAAAAGAGTGAAAACAAAACAAACAGCAAAAAATGAAGAATATGTGACAGAAATAATTCATGGTCTACAAAGCCTAAAGTATTTATCTGGCTTTTTACAGAAAATGTTTGGCCAACCTCTATTATATGCATATCTTTGTAATTGTATCTCTTACTTTTTTTTTTTTAAGATTTATTTTATTTCTCCCCCTCCCGCCCACCCCACCCACCCCACCCCAGTTATCTGTTCTCTGTGTCCTTTTGCTGCTGTTCTTTTTTTTTTTTTGTCTGCTTCTGTTTGTCAGTGGCACGGGAATCTGTGTTTCTTTTTTGTTGTTGTTGCATCATCTTGCTGTGTCAGTTCTCTGTGTGTGCGGTGCCATTCTTGGGCAGGCTGAACTTTCTTTTGCGCTGGGCGGCTCTCCTTAAGGGGTGCACTCCTTGTGCATGGGGCTCCCCTACATGGGGGCACCCCTGCATGGCAGGACACTCCTTGCACGCATCAGCACTGTGCGTGGGCCAGCTCCACACGGGTCAAGGAGGCCCGGGGTTTGAACCACGGACCTCCCCTGTAGTAGACGGACGCCCTATCCACTGGGCCAAGTCCGCTTCCTGTATCTCTTACTTTTCCAATGTTTCCTATGTAGCTATTCTATATTCTGTACCTGACAATTCCAGTATCTGCCATTCTTGAAAGGTCTATATTTATGATGGCTTGAAATTATGTACCCCAGAAAAGCATGTCCTTAATCGGAATCCATTCTTGTGTGTGTGAACCCACATTAAATAAGACCTTTTGGGGTTACGTCAGTTAAAGTGTGGCACAATTGAATCAGGATGGGTCTTTATCCTTTTGCTGGAGGCCTAATAGAGAATGCCACAGACAGAGAAGCCACAGGGAGCAGCCAGAAGGCAACAGAACCCAAAAGGAAAAAGAGAAGACATCGCTATGTGCATTGCCATGTGACAGAAAAGCCAAGGAACCCCAAAGTTTGCCAGCCAGCAAGAACATACCAACCCTGGGAGGAAACAATCATTCTAGTCTCCGAAAACCTGACCCAGTAAATTACTTAAGCCAACCCATCATATGGCATTTGTTGTAGCAGTCGAGAAACTAATACAACATGTACTGTCTTATTTCTGCTGACTCTCGCTCAAAAGTGCCTTGCCTTCTGGTGTACTTGGTAATGTTCATCTATAATGTCATAAATTGATCTTACTCTGTGAAAATCCAGTGGACCTAACTTAGTAACATTTTCCTGTAGAAACACTCCCTCTGTCAGTTGCCAGGGAGTACACTCAACCCTGGACCACTTTTGACCCTGGCAAAGATTTGGGATCAGAGCTGGAATGCCAGATCTTTCAAGGTTCAGAACCCCACAGCATTTTGCTCTAGAAGTCTGGCCCTAAGCGAATCTGCTCCTCCTGGCTGATTCCTCTCTGCTTTGGGCCCAGCACCCCCTTCTATGATCTCTACTCCAGAAAGCCAAGCCCCAAATCCTGCTCTGGCTTCAGCATAAATCCCAGGCTTCTGGATGCTGGCTCTGAATCCAGTACATATTTTTTTGTCTACTTTTTATGGGAAGGAGGTGGGTACCTGATGACTTCATATCCCTTTTTTGCAATCAGAGATGCCTCCAAGTGTGTGTCCTATCCAGGACTTTGATTTGTTGTACAGAAGGACGCTCTGGAAGTCCATGCCCATTTTTACCTATTTCAAAAAAAGAAACAAGAAGGAAAATACTTACAGCTACCTCACTGTTGCATAAAAATTGCAGTAAAAGCAATGTGTTCACTGGACTTAGAAGACATAAAGTCCTGCTTTTTTCCAATTGCCTGCTTATAGACCTCTTGCCAAGGGGAAATTATCATTGCCTTCAGGTAGGCAGAGGGAGAGATCCTAAAAGAAAATCTCTTGACATATATTTTTCTAATTGGAGTCAAAAGGGAGAAGGCCATGTCACTCATTTGTGAAAATACAAATCTAATGTATTACCAAAAGATTTATCATTGGCGTATAGAGACGAGAAGAGCTTTGAGTTATATAACCCATCAATCGACCTTTAGAAAACTTTCAATCAAGTCACTCAGGACATGTAAATGTCTGACTCATTTTAAAATGTCTTGGGGAAAGGATGTCTCATTCTGACCCATGATTGTTTTTGTTAGAAAGTTTCCCACCTGCCTAGCTATAGAATCATGCCCATTACCTTTATACTGATCTCTACTGGAAAATAATTTGTTGTAATAATAATTTGTATGCGGGTCACAAATCTCCCCCAAAGATCATAATCATATAGTTTAAATTAGTGCTGCAGATAAATGTTTTGAACCTCAGTCCACACAAATTTTTACCAGCCTAGAAAACATTTGCCGGGAAGCGGAAGTGGATCAACTGATAGAGCATCCGTCTACCACATGGCGGGTCCAGGTTTGATCCCGAGGACCTCCTGACCCATGTGGTAAGCTGGCCCACACACAGTGCTGCCCCAGGCAAGGAGTGCTGTGCCACACAGGGACGCCATCACGTAGGGGTGCCCTCGCGTAGGGATGCCCCATGTGCAAGGAGTGCACCCTGCAAGGAGAGCCACTCCCTGTGAGGAAAGCACAGCTGGCTCAGGAGTGGAGCTGCACACATGGAGAGCTGACACAGCAAGATGACTCAACAAAAAAGAGACACAGTTTCACAGGGCCACCAGATAATGCAAGCGGATGCAGAAAAACACACAGCAAATGGACACAGAGAGTAGACAATTGCTGGGGCGGGGGGGGAGGGGGGGAATAAATAAAATAAATCTTTAAAAAAAAAAAAAGGAAAACATTTGCCTCTCTTCTTGACCATGTCAAAGCATTGATGTGCTGATATTGGCGGTTCTTATTTTAAATTGAAAAGTATTGTATTCATTTATATCTTATTAGCCCAATTTATTTTTGAGTAATGGTGAAGCAAGGGAGGGAATAAATATACTGATGAAGGATGGGTAATTGTTTTAAACAGCAAAACATAACAATAACATAAAAAGAATTACAAGCTAAGAATTTATATCTACTCAGGTTTTTTAACTTCTTTAGATAACAGAGAAATAAGGGGCAAAAATAGGCTGTGGTTCCATTTTAACTAATCACTTGCTGAAAATGAAATAACAAGGCCTTATTATAATTCAAATACTAGATCACGTTCTTGGATAGCTATTTTATCTGGTTATAAAAATGGTAACTGTCTTTTTATTTGTGAAGTATTAAGATAAAAGTAAGCCAGATACATACCCCAACCTGATAATTCTGAGGAAGATCATAAATTATTTTTTCTCTTTGTACTGTGATTCTCTTCTCTGGTTAAATTTTATCCTTGGTATCTCTTAATAGGCTTGCCTTTAGTGTTTTCACTGCAGAGCTTTAGTCACAAGCTAAAGGATACTTTTTTTAAGGGTAGGGCTTGAGTTATTTCTTCTGTCCAGCTTTAGGGGTCTCCAGCTAGATATCCAAGAGGTGAGTCATAAAAGCACATTATCAGTTTTAGGTGGAGGTTGCTGATAATGGCTTAATTACTTTTACATACAATAGGAAACAGCAATACACATTTAGGGGTGGGTCCAAGGAGAAGCTATACATATAAGTATTCAATTATCTTTGATTAGAGAAAAATTGTTTATAGTAATCGATTTGAAAGCTTACTTGAGACTGGCGCTAAAAATATTTCTATGTTGAAATAGACTTTTAAATTCGATAACTGAAAGCTGCATTCTCTGGGAATAAGTAAACTAACTAGAAGTTATATTTCTTTTTCCTTTTTATGTTCAAAGTCATGTACATACAACTTCCCCTCCCTCCCCCCTCCTCCCATTAAATTGGAAGCTTTACAAACTCTTTTGGGTTCAGATCAAAGAGCGATTGATTTCTTGCTTTGCCTCTGCCATGATGTTATGAGTTCCGAAGAGAACATTCTATTTTTTCATCTGTTTTTGTTAACATACTAAATGGAGATTACTAACACACTTTACAAGGCTTTTGTCAAAAATAAAAATACTTTGGTCTGATTAACTACTATATGCTATGCTTACTAGCACAATTCCTTATGTCCCCTTCAAGTTATTTGTAAGGCATCTGGATTTGGTCTATCACCATTTTTAGTTTAGATATAAAAAGGGTAAATCAGATAATTACAGAAAAATTTCTGTATATAGAAATCTGAAAGTATACATGGTAGTACATTTTAAAAATGAGAAATGAGAGGAAGAAATAAAGTATTTTTTATGTCCTTTCCTTCTAAGTTTAAACTTTATACCCTAAAAAGATAAAAATCAAAGAATTACATTGGAGACTCTTTATGTGAAAGTGTCAAAACATATATGTCTGTGTATACCTCCTCTTCCCTCCCTTCCAGGTTCAAGTTTGATACTAAACACTTCCGGTCCAAGGCTTTTACTGGGCCAGGTTCTCCAGGGAGGGCTTGATTCCCTGATCAGACAGCAGGGCTGGGGGAGCTTTGCTCCCGTTTGGGGTCTGCTCCGGGCCAGTCCCTTGGTTCACTTCAGTTCATGTTTGGTTCCTGGCAACTGTCCTGGGAAGATGAGAAGGCAGTGGTTAAGAAGGTAGGAACCCAGGGAGAGATGTGGCTCAAGCAGTAGAGTGCCAGCTTCCCACATATGAGGTCCTGGGTTCAATGCCCAGTCCCTGAAATCTCAAAAAAAAAAAAAAAAAAAAAGGAACTATCATATTACCCAGTAATCCCTTTTCTAGGTAAGTACCTAAAATAATTGAACCCAGGGATTCAGAGAGGTGTTTATACCCTAATGTTCATAGCAGCATTGTTCACAATAGTCAAAAGGTGGAAGCAACCCAAATGTCCATTAGGAGATGAACAGATAAAATATAATATATAATACCATGGTAATAACTCAGCCTTAAAAAAGAATGAATCACTGATACATGCCACTAAATGGATAAACTTTAAAGACATGTCAAATGAGATAAGTCAGACACAAAGAGACAGATATTAGATGATTCTACTTACATGAAATAGCTAGAATATGCAAATTCCTTAAGAAAGAAAGTAGAGTGCAAGCTACCAGGGTTGAGGAGATAATAGCGTATGATGGATGTAGAGTTTCTGTTTGGGGTGATAAGAAAATATTGGTAATGGTTGGTGGTGAGGGTGGCACAATTTTGTGAATGTGATTAAGAACACTGAACGGTAAGCTTGGGAGTGGTTGAGATGGGGAAGTTTATATTGTATATATGTTTCCACCCACACAAAAAAGAGTGGCTAAAGAGACAATGACAGTTAAATGCAATACATGATCCTGGACTGGACCTAATAATGGAGAAGGGAACTGTGGGCAGACGGTAGCATAGGAAGCCTCAGGCTCCAGGAATTATTAGTCCCTCCACCAAAACAACTATTGAACTGGCAAGAACTGTCTTAATCCACTATTTTGAAACTCAGGAGTTTAGTAGAACACTGTGCGACATCCAAGGAAGAGTGAGGAAGAGCCTGATAAAAACTGAGTAAGGGAAGCAGATTTAGCTCAGCTGATAGAGTGTCTGCCTACCACATGGGAGGTCCAGGGTTCAAACCCAGGGCCTCCTGACCCATGTGGTAAGCTGGCCCATGTGCAGTGCTGATGTGTGCAAAGAGTGCCATGCCACGCAGGAGTGTCCCCCACATAGGGGGTCCCCATGTGGAAGGAGTGTGCCCCATAAGGAAAGCTGCCCCATGCGAAAAAGCCTGCCCAGGAGTGGCGTTGCACACACGGAGAGTTGACACAGCAAGATGACGCAACAAAAAGAGACACAGATTGCTGGTGCCACTGACAAGAATGCAAGCAGACACAGAAGAACACACAGCGAATGGACACAGAGAGCAGACAATTGGGGCGGGCGGGAAGGGGAAGGGAAGAGAAATAAAATAAATAAATCTTAAAAACAAACAAAAACTGAGTAAATACCAGTGAATTTCATTCTCTGTGCAACTGCTACCCTCTACAAAAGAAAGCTGACCCCTACTTCACACTGTTTACAAAAAATCAACCCCAAATGGGTCAAAGACCGAAATATAAAAACCAGAACTTTAAAACTCTTAGAAGGAAACATAGGGAAGCATCTTTAGGACTTTGTGTTAGGCAACGGTTTTCTACATTTCACACCCAAAGTACAAGCAAACAAGGAAAAAAAATAGATAAATGAGACTTCATCAAAATTAAAAATTTTGTGCATTAGACTTTTATCATGAAAGTAAAATGACAACCTAGCCAAAGAGTGGAAATGTTTGGAAACCACATATCCATTAAGGGTTTAATATCCAGAATATATAAAGAAATCCTACAACTCAACAACAAGAAGATGAACAACCCTATTTAAAAAATGGGTAAAAGACTTGAATAGACATTTCTCCCAAGAAGGTAAACAAATAGACAAAAAGCTCATGAAAAGATGCTCAACATCATTAGCCATTAAGGAAATGCAAATCAAAACCACAGTGAGGCCACTTCCTGTTTCCTGTAAGTGCTGGGCTTCGAATTGGGTATAATGAAGGTCTAGGTGGACTCAGGAGGTGTGCTCCTCCTCCTTCCTTTGTTGACTTGGAAATCTGGATCTGGGCTTGAACCTACAGTGACTTCAGTGTTTACAGAGGGTTGGTTGGCAGCCAGAATGGAAAGAAGGCCATTTGTTAATAACATAGAAGTTAGAATTGGTGACAAACAGCTGGCAAATAACTGTTCTGCACTAAGGGTGCTGTTGTTTAACTACAAGTTTTCTTATCCTGTCATTAATTGTGATATCTAGAAAATTATATTCCCAGGGAATGATATGATTATGTTATCTGAGATGAACTATAGACCAACATTGGATGCCACCTGTGAATCTGAGGTGCTGTGCTTTATTTATTGTTGAGGCTTATATTTCCACCTATGGTACCTTTTGGATTGAATGGGTATGATGCCAGTACTTTAAGTGGCAGCTGTCCAAACAAAGGAGAAGGGCAGCCGTCATCAGCTTCATCACAAAATTAAAAATGTGAGTTCCATTTTAACAATGTTATGGAACAACATTCCAGTAATTACTGTATCAGCAATGTCTGCTTCATTACTTCCTCTCTTCCCTTAGACAGAGAGCAGGTGGAACATGCTGTTCTGGAAACCAGTTTTAGTAATAGTACCCAAAGATAGGTTGCAATATCTTTTATGTTACTTTCTAGAAGTTTGGATAGTGCATGTCTATAATACAACAAACTTTAAGAGTTAATTTAATTTAATTTTTAATATAGTTTGTATTATTTTTAAAAGATAGTTAGAGGACATAAAATAAAAAAATATAAGGGATTACCATATGTTCCACTCCCCACACCTCCCACTTTTCCCCACCTTAATAACTTCTTTCATCAGTGCAGTATATTCATTGCAATTGATTAACACATTTTGGAGCATTGCCACACAGCATGGATTATAGTTTACATTGTAGTTTACACTCTCTCCCACTCAATTCTGTAGGTTATGGTAGGATTTATAATGGCCTATATCTGTCTTTGCAAAGTAATTCAGGACAATTTCAAGTCTCCCAAAATTGGCCCATATTACCTCTTTTTCCCTCTCCCTGCCTTCAGCAAGTCCATTGGCCACTGTCTCCGCATCAATGATATAATTTCTTCCATTGCTAGAATCATAAGTATATAGTAGAGTACCAGTAAAACCACTCTAGTCCATATTTTATTCCCCAATCCTGAGGATTCTGAGATGGTGATGTCCCCTCCACCTCTAACTGAGAGGGGGCTTCAATCCCATATGGCTGATGGATGGGAACCTTTTGCTTGAAGTTGTAGATTCTCTCAGTTCCCTGGTGTGGTGGTTGTCCACCTTTACCTTCTTCTAAGTTATCACTAGTGAGTTCAATAACCTGGAATGTAGGTGTTGCAACTCTGCTGAGATTCAGGGCCCAGCTGGCACATGGACAACCCAGAGATTCAAGTCTCTTGAACATACACCTAGCAACTCCAGTGCCAACTATAGGTTCAATAAAAGGGACAGAAGAGGCATGTGTAGAGAAGTCACATAGAGTTCATTTTAGATGAAATTGCCATTCTGTCTAGCTTTGTATGTGAAGTCAGGTTCATAATAAAGTTCCTATATAAAAATTTGTCCATCAATGAATCAAAACAAAACCACAATGAGATTCCATTCACACTCACTAGAAAGACTACTACTTAAAAAATGGAAAATAAGAAGACTTGGAAAGGATGTGAATAAATAGAAGCACTCATTCATTGTTGGTAAAAATGTAAAATGGTGCCACCACTGTGAGACAATTTCTTGGTCCATCAGAAAGTTCAGTATAGATTTACTGTCTGACCTGGCAATCCCAGTTATAGGTATATACCCCCAAGAATTGAAATCAGGGACTCAGACAGATACTGCACACCAATGTTCAAAGTGGCACTATTCATAATTGCCAAGAGATGGGAATATGAGGGGATGGGATTTTTCTTTTTGGAATAATGAAAACATTCTAAAATTGACTGTGGTAATGACAGCACAACTTTATGATGATACTGACAGCCACTGAGTAGACACTTTAGAAACATGTACAAGGCATGGGACTGTATAATACAGGGACCCCTGTGGTGGAGATGGACTGTGATTAACAGTACAAAGATGAGAATGCTCTTTCATGAACTCTAACAAATGTACAATACTATTACATGGTAATAATAGGGTGGTTTATGGGGAAATTACACTGAATGTAAGCTATAGAGGATAGTTAGTAGTAATATTTTCTTTTCTTTCATCAACTGTAGCAAATGTTACACAGCAGTGCAAGGTGTTGCTGGTGGGGCGATGTATGGGAATCCTGTATGTTACCCATGATTATTTTGTAAACTCACAACATCTCTAAGAAAAACACCATACAGAGAAGCCCAACATACATCCCCATACAGATGCATACATCCACTAATTTTAAACATTCTGCCACATTTGCTGTATCATTCTATCGGTATATCAATCAATCTATTTGCTAAACATCAGAGAGTAGGTCGTATACATCATGCTCCTTGCACACTTAATACTTCCATGAAAAAGCAAAACTTGTTCTGAAGAACAAGGATATTCACTTAAGTAACCACCTTAAGTAAGTTATAAATTTGAGAAATTTAATATTAATATAGAGCTTACAGTCTATATTTAAAATTTTTATATGTTTTAATAATACTCTTTAGGGCTTATCGCCTCTATTTTTTAAATTAGGGAAGTTATAGGTTTACAGAAAAATCACGCATAAAATACAGAGTTCCCATATACCATCATATTATTAACACTTATATTTGTTACAATTGATGAAAGAACATTTTTATAATTGTACTATTGACTATAATTCATGATTTACATTAGGGATCACTTTTTGTGTTATACAGTCTCATGTTTTCTTTTTAAATTTTTCTTCTAGTAATATCTATACAACCTAAAATTTCCCTGTTTAATCACATTTAAATATATAATTCAGTGATGTTATTACATTCACAATATTATGCTACTATCATCTTTATCCATTACCAAAACTTTTTCACCACCTAAATAGAAACTCTATACAATTTAGGCGTTAAATCTCTGTTCCCTATCCCCACCTTGGCCCATGGTAACCTGTATTCTAGTTTCAGACTATGAATTTGCTTATTCTAATTATTTCATATCAGTGAGATAATATAATGTTTGTCCTTTTGTGTCTGGCTTATTTCACTCAACTTGCTTTCTTCCAAGTTCATCCATGTTGTCATATGCATCTCGACTTCATTTCTTCTTACAGGTAGGTAGTATTCCATCTATGTATATACCACATTTTGTTTATCCGTTCACTGATTGATGGACACTTGGGCTGTTCCATCTTTTGGCATTTGTCAATAAGCCACTATGAACACTGCTATGCCAAAGGCAGTTTGCGTCCCTGCTTTCAGTTCTTCTGAATATATTCCTAGTAACTGGCTTGCCAAGCAATGAGGCAGTACTACATTTAACTTCCCGAGGAACCACCAAACTGTCTTCCACAAAGGTGGCACCATTTTACATTCCCACCAAAAGTGTAGGAGTGTTCCTATTTCTCCATATCCTCTTCAACACTTGTGGTTTTCTGTATTTTTTTTTAAATAATGGTCATTCTATAAGATGTGAAATGATACCTCATTGCAGTTTTGATATGCTCTGTATGGATTTTGTGTTGTTTTTACTAGTATCCCTTAAATTTGAAGTTATTTCAAAATAAAAAATAGAAGCATGAAAAAAAATATCTGGGAGCAGGTCAGATTTGGTACATGGGGCATAGTTGTAAATCCTACTTGCAAAATCCTTGTCCAGTATGTTTGAGCACATGGGGAAAAAATAGGTCTGTGGCAAATGTAACGGAAAAAGAGATTAAGGCCAACCACTTAAGAAATTGCCAGAGAACAAAGCCATTTTCAACTCCAGGAAAAAGGAAAACTTGTGCACAAAAGTCAGCATAATTATAGTATATTACTTGACTGTGATGAACAATATTTCCATTATGGAAACCATAATGATGTAACCAAAAATTGGGAAGACCTAAGGAAGCCAGGAGGAAGTTTGTGCAAAATTATTAACATAATGAATCCTGATTTAACAAAACAGTAAAGAGATGATGTCACAATTGAGGTCAATACCAGAGAATCAAGTGTTGAAAATGGTTGACTATGGAAAAGGAGGAGATTGGGGGCTGAAGAGGGGTTAAGCAGGGGAGTGATTGTTTGTTATTACCCTTTCAGCTTTTTGCTATTCAAACAACAACAATAAACAATGTGTATCTATTGCCTTGACCCCCCCCCCCCTCCCAATATGTATATAGAAACTTACAAAAATGGGCGGAAGAAGAAAGGGGATAAAGAAGTAAATAGGTGGTGGAAAGTCATTAGTTAGCATTTTTCTTGTCTTATCCAGCGACAAATGATTTGGTCATTGTTGAGTGCTCCTTTAATAGTGTACCTTTCTGTTCTGGAGAGGACACAGTCCTTTTGCTTTATTATTTGCATCCCCCATGGAATGTAGAGTTAGTGTCCTTTCCAGTGAATACAACTGATGTTCTTAAAGCTCCCAGGGAAGCTTTTCAAGGGTCATAGTTCTTTAAAAACAAAAATAGGAAAGGGGTGCATTTGTATGGATGATCTGAGAGATAAGAGTTTAAACTGGGGCAGGGGTTATCTTGAATAATGGGGGAAGCCAGGAAGAAACATAAACAGGTAAACTACAGAAACTGTACTGAAGTAAAATCATAAAGTACTGAGATACTATGGCAATAAATGCTTACATACTAAGCAGTCTATCACCTAAAGGGAAAATAAAAGAAAGATAACAGTATGAATTGCTGAGATGTTTAAAAATATAATGGTTTATTTGGCCTTTTTAAAAATTTGATCTAGTCAGGAAAAACTACAAACATAATTTTACTTATCTAAGAAATTTTTAAGTTGTTAGCTGCACCAAAAATTTGAGCTTTTATGTTTTACTTTTAAGATTTAGGGCATGAGGAGGCCTTAAGGAGTAGAAGTGTTACTGCTCTTGCAAAAAGAAAAAACTGACACTGTGACAACTAAGGTTAGGTTGAAAATAGCATTACACATTCTATGTGCATAAGTCTCAACGACATCTGAAGTTGGCTGATAGAACTCAGCCGAGTCTAAAGGCATGCTTTCGGATTAGGTGTGGAAAGGCTGAATTTTGGTTCAGCTCATTCTGAGAGGCCTTTGCAATTCCCTCCAGGCCAAATCTCTTCTTCGCCTGCAGTCCCACAGCTCTTTATAGGCATCTCCTGGGCCACCCATCTTGTACCCTAACCAGCCCCCCACTGAGTATCTTGAGACCTTAGGCCATGTTTAGGTCGGAGTCCCTAGAAACAGAGCCTGAGACTGGACTTTGTGTGCAGGTGATATATTGAGGGTGTTCTCTCAGGAGAAATCTGTAGGGTAGTAAGGGCAACAGGACAGAGCAGGGGAAGGATGTGACTTCTGCCAGATGCTCTCGAGCTCTGGAACATAAATTGTGCTGTGGAGTCTGCTATGTCATTGAGACAATGGAGCAGCACTAATGAGTTTGTAATCTGAGATTCCTATCTGGCACTATGGCTTGTATCCATGTCTTATAACCCTCGTTCATTCACTTCACAAACATTTCTTCACCACCTACCATGGACTGTCACATGAGAGAGAAATGATCTTTTGTTGTGCTTGAGACTTTTTATACTCTGAGACAATTTGTTTCCCCCATAACTAATACAACTAGGTTGAGAATGCAACTTTAAATGTGAGCACAGAGAGAATAGATCAGTCAGGGTCAAGGTACCTACTATCCAGCAGATTCCTTGACTCTCTTCTACAGGTAACTTTTCAGTTTAGCCCTTTATTTATCCACCTCCAGCTGTCCCTCATTCAAAGTGTGTTCAGATGTAAAATAAGGTAAGAAAGCACTTGAGCATTCACTAATTTTCCCCCTGTATCTTGGTGTGCCACGTACAAAAAACAAATTTATGAAAAAGTCAGTTGAAAATATGAGTGACAAAAGGCATTTACATAAGATATGAAGCTAAAGTTGACATCAATAAACACTAAATTATACTCATTACTGTCAATTATTTGATTCATGCTGAAGAATGGAATAGAATTTTATAGCTGCATTATGATTACACATAGCTTTTTGCTCTATCATGTCAAATATTGATGGCCTATAATTTATACCTCCTATCTTTAAAAAAGATGTTCTTCAGTTTTACATTTGAAGGGGAAAAGCATGTTTCAAAAGCCATTTTAGGTCAGAACTTAGAGTTGTTTCATCCATTAATTTTATTTATTTATTTTTTATTTATTTCTCTCCCCTTCCCCACCCTCCCCCCAATGTCTACCTCTGTGTGCATTTGCTGTGTGTTCTTCTGTGTCTGCTTGTATTCTTGTTGGTGGCACTGTGAATCTGTGTCTCTTTTTTGTTGCATCATCTTGCTACATCAGCTCTCTGTGTGTGCAGCACCACTCCTGGGCAGGCTGCACTTTTTCATGCAGGGCGCTCTCCTTATGGGATGCACTCCTTGTGCGTGGGGCTTCCCTACGTGGGGGACACCCCTGCGTGGCACAACACTCCTTGCACACATCAGTACAGCACATGGGCCAGCTCATCACACAGGTCAGGAGGCCCTGGGTTTGAATCCTGGGCCTCTCATGTGGTAGGCAGATGCTCTATTAGTTGAGCCAAATCTGCTTCCCTGTTTCATCCATTAATGAAGCTTGGATTTTTTTTTTTAAAAGAACTGTCACGGTCCACCTTTATGTATCCAATCTACAGCAACATTGGCAAATGGAAACAAGGTCGAATAAACTAAGATTTTTATTAGGTTATTGTTGGTGTAAAGGAAACAGAAGTGTCCTAAACATCCAACAGTAGGAGAATGGTTATATTTATATCATGGTACATCCATCTTACAGAATAATACATGTCCATTTAAAGGAATGCAGTAAATCACTATGTCTTTACCTGAAAATATCTGCAAACATATTGTTATGTCAAAAGCAAGCCATGTATTAATCCATATACTATTAAATTACTCAGTCCATATTTGTTAAGAGCCAGCTACTTAGTAGATAATTGTAAGGATTTCATGAGGTATATTTCATGTAAAGTTTATTTAGAACACAGCCTACCACATATATAAAGCGCTCCAAAAAATGTTAACTATTTTACTAGAAAGTATTTTGATTATTATAAATATTTTAACTGCTTATAATAAAATAAGCAGAAGAGTCTCTGGCAGTTTGATATTTATGAATTTCAAAAATGAGATATTGATTATGTTTATAAACTGTTTCTCTGGGTATGATACCCTTTGATTGATTTAAATTCAAAGGTTTTACATTTACTTGATTAAATCAAGATTAGGATTTTGATTTGACTATGTCATTAGATATATAGGGTTGACTACCTGCCCCCTTGGTTGCCTGATAAAACAGACTCTTACACAGAAGTAGATAAGAGAGGAGATACAAAGAGGTTGAGAGAGAGCTCCTTAGACACAGCAGAACCCCAAGAAGAGAGATGAGCCATTCACCCAATTGTTTATAGCTGACCTTGTGAAGAAAACAGAGCAGCTGAGCCCAGAAAGAAATAAGCCCTGGAAAGAAAAGATGAGCCTTATATCAGCCTATAGCTGAGAATGGAAGAAGCTGGGCCCACAGAGCCTTAAGAGGGAAGAGGAAGGTTGAACCCTGGCAGATGTTGCCCGCCATATTGCTTCAACATGTGGCAACAGAGTTTGGTAAGAAAGTAACCTTAGTTGGACTCATTAGGGCCTTGTGACTGTAAGCTTCTACCACAAATTAATACCCTTTGTATAAACCAACAGATTTCTGGTGCTTTGCATCAGCACCCCTTTGACTGACTAATACGATCTCCAAGATCCAATTCTTCATATCCTTTAAGCAGAGCCACCCCTGCTATTCATCTTCATCATTCTTTCACCTGCTTTACAAACCTGTTTCTCTTCAGACTTCCAGGGTTCTTGTACTATTGCTCTCTCATTCCCTCACATTCTAACACCCCACAACCCTATCTACTCAGGAAGCCTCAAGCAGCCCCCATACAGACCTACCATCATTGGGCAGAAGACAAAATATTGGCCTAGACTCTGTCCCATCCCTGAAGGACTAGCTAATCCGAGAAAGCTAGTTTATACCAGCTCTGCAAATCTTTGCTAAGGATCCTCATTTTTTTTTCATAAAGATTTCTCTATTTACAGTATGTTTTGGAGGCACTGGTGTTCTTCTCTTATGGCATAATTCCTTCCTCTGAATTACTCCTTCTGCTTCAGAGATCTACTGGAGGATGGGGTTGTGATGTGGGTTCTGCCATCATGTCACCTGGGTTGGAAGTCCAAATCCATGACTAGTTCTTAGATCTGGGATGTAAGCGAATTACTTACTTTTCCTCTTAGTTCTTGGCTCTGGGATATAGAGTAAATTACTTACTTTTCCCCATTTCAATTTCTCATTTGTAATTATACTCTCATACTTTTTAAAAATTATTGGAAGGATTATAAAGATAATAGATATGAAGTACTTAGCTTAGTGTGGGACATAGGGAATAATCACCAACTGGTAGAAGAATGGCTGTGTGGATAAATTAGTGGATATCCAGACAGTTTCACATGCCTGGGTCACTCTCTCATTAATGTGTGTGTTGGTCTCATCTCCCTATTGCATCCGTAAGTTCCTTGAAGATGAGACTCTGCCCTATAGCTTTGGTGTCTTGGTTCTGGGATGTTCCAAGGAATATATCTTGTCTTCTTTGAAAGGCCATGGTCTGGACTATACATCAGCTCTGGTTTGGACAGTATGGCCAGCAGAATAGCATAAACATTAAAACTATGCACTCTGGAGACTGACAGACATATTTTGACCGCATACTCACTGGAAGGTCTTAGGCTGATTATTTAACCCGACTAAGGCTTAGTTTCCAAATCTCTGAATGTTACTGATAAGAGTTCCTACCTCCTGGCACAGGATTTCACAAGTGTTAGCTGTTATAATAATGATGGTGACAATGATGAGAGTTTCCTGTCCAGGTTGTAGCCCAGATGAGCAAAGGTCTTATCCATGGCACACTGAAACAGAAGATCTGATATTTGGTTTCCAGATGTAATAAATACATTGGCCATTTAGTTACACCTTATTTTTCATAGAATTCAGTCAAGTAGGTTCTGTGCTAAACTATATAACAAATCAGATTTCTGAGATTTTTTTTCATGCAGTGATTACCTGAAAGTAGGGCCATATGGTCTATTAATGATTTGTACTTTATAGGATTTATTCTAAGGAAATAGAGGCATTCACAAAGAATATGTACAAGAATATTTACTCCAATGGTTTTTAATGCTCTAAAACAATGTAAGTTTATAAAATATAGAATTGGCTAATACATTGTGGAATATTCAAATATATGGACACATATTTAAAAGTTATTAAGTGCCATATTCTTGAAGAATAATAGTCATGTTTAGGACATAAAAGTAGAAAAAGGAAGTGCAAATTAACTTAGACAGATGGAGCCTTACTGATTTATTTATTCATATACACATATATAAACTTGGATATACATCAAAATGTTGACAGAGATTTTTATATATGACTCCTATGGTAAAGAGTGGTTTTTATTTTCTTCTTTGTGTTTTCCAAATAACTAAAATAAAGTATTACTTTTACTGCCTCAAAAAATGTTTTTGGATTCATTTCTTTGCATATATGAAGTAAAATGTTCTGGGACACAAAGAAGTGTTTAACCTTCCTAGATTAGGAATGTCTGATTTGGTGGATCTGCTTTCTGGGAGGAGTCAGGGCTGCATTGGATTGTAGATAAGCTAAAGTATTTATTTAAATGTCGAATCACTTTTCTTACAAAGCTGTTAATTCTATCTACCAATAAGTTGCCCCCAAAATTCCTACCTCGTAAGGTTTGGTGTGAGAATTAAATAAAATTGTGTGTGTAAAAGATGCAGCAGAATGGCATAAAATAAGTGCTTATAAATGTTAACTGATATCATCATCATCTTCTTCTTCATCATAATCATTTGAATGCTAGAAAACCAAGCCCATGTGCTGAGACTGTGGTTCTCATTCCTTCATTTGGACAATCACTGAATGAGTGCCAACCGTACCAGGAACTATGATAGGCACTTCAGACCATAAAGATGAATGAGTGTGTTTCTGGCATCAGCTGCTCCTGCAGTAATGGGGGAAATGACCCAAAAATGATGTGGTAAGTTAAGTGATAACGGGGGAGGAGAATAGAGGGAAACATGACATTTTCTGCATGAATCAAATGGGTATAAAGTGCTGCTGGAAGGGTTGACCCACCGTTTCCATTTCCTCCTAGATTATGAAAGTGCATCTTATCCAGGGCCAGGGAAAATGGTCTACCTTTGTATTCCAGTTCTTAGCAGAGACTGCCTAACAGGGCTTTCAGGGCCAGTGAGCAAGAACTGTGACATCAGGACCCAAAAAAAGATGTTTGGAACAGGGAGAACCCAATGGCTACCCTCAGAGCCTCTATGCTGCTTTACCCAGGTCTGGGGCAGGTCCTTGTTCATTCATTAATCCATTCATCCATTTATTCAACTGTCTCTGGACCTCTTCTGTGTCACTCTCTTTTTAGCGTGCGTGATCAGACTCCTAATTAAACATGTTTATGCCTGGCATGTTCCAGGTTCACAAACACTCAAAACCTTCTGTCAACTATTTATTCTTTTTAAATGTTTGTATATCTTCTGTGTTTATATATTATGCTGTACACAAGCCTTCATGTGTAGAGAAGAGAGCACAGGTTTTGAGTCAGAAAACTTCGACTTTTGTCCCAGCTTTGCCTTGAATGCAACTCCTCTTCAGTCATACTTCTGTCGTCTGTAAAATGGGGTGATATCACCGGCCCTGTCTACCTTCCAGAATCAAAATAAAGAGAACTATATACGTTTAAGTCTATGTTATCATTGCTATTACTAAAAGGAATACTTTTAAAACCTGTCACTGTTTCTTAAAGTTTAGAAAGATCATTGAAAAAGTTAATGGAGAAAAGGTTCTTGATATGCCAGCTGCTTTTCAATATACATGTTTAAATACACACTAGAAATATCTTGTACAAGCTGAGAAGCTCTCACATGTCCAGTAGGGATGCACTTAGAGTGTCAAAGTCCAATGCCCGGTTTTCCAGTCAGTAATAGGCATTACATAGAGTCTGCATCATTTTTAGCACTTAATTACAAAGGCTAAATGGGAACATTGATTAAAGGGACTCTGACTGCGGTGTTTTAATAAAGCAGAAGATGGCTCACTTCTGTTAAGCAGGAAGGAGGAAATGATTGCATGATGACATTGATCCTTGAAGAAATTTGTAGAGAGGGATACTAGAGGAAGGGCGGAAAGGAGAACCAGTATTAAGGAAAGAAACATCAATTAACAAGGAGTTAGGGAAAGAAATAGATCCAAGTCCAATTCCCTGTCTCTGTCCAGACAAACAGATTTAAATGTCATGACATAAAGCACTTTATAGAGCTGTATTAAAGTCTGTGACTCGCCAGAGTAGAAAACTGCTATAAAACTTCTAACTCTTCTCAACCTCAAGATGATTCATTTTTTGAGCAGGGGAAGGTTCAAATTATTTTACACATTGGTAATATTATAATTAAATTTAACCATAATATGAAACATAATTTTCAGAAAATAATAACAATAGCAATAGTTGGAGTCAAATTGCTCTGGACTTTTAATTTGCTTTAATTCAGCATTCATGCTGAGGCCATGCTTTCCCCAGGCTGCTCCCAGCCAATGACTGAGCACGCTGGGGATAGGAGAGCCTGATGGTTCCTGCCCAACATATGACTCCTCTAATGGGCAAGCTTTGCTGTGGGGCTCCCCATCATCCTGAGAGTTTCTCAGAGCCGTAGTCAACCTGAGTCTCCTGCTCAAAACCTCCTTCCTTACCCCCTTGTCAGACTGACTTCACCATCTGAAGGTGCTTCCTCCTGCTTCCTTCACCTTTATCCTTCATAGGCATTCCCCCCAATAAATAGATTGCACTTCTGCTTCCATCTTGGCATCTGCTTCTTGGCAGAGCTGAACTGACACATTGTAAAGGTGAAATGAGATAATTCACGTAAAGTACTGGGCATGGTGCTGGATTCATAAAAGGTTTACTAAAAACTAGTTTTTGAAATTTTGAGAGAAAAGAATGAAGTTGGAGGAATCACACAACTCGATGCTAAGACTTACTGTAAAGCTACAGTAATCATGACAATGGAGTATAGGTGAAGGGATGTTGACACACAGATCAATGGAACAGAATAGAGGGTACAGAAATAGACCTGCACATATATGACCAATTTATTTTTGACAAAGATGTAAAAGCAATTCAATGGAGAAAGGATAGTGTTTTCAACAAATGATGTAGGCACAACTGGACATCAATAAGCAAAAAAAAATGAATCTCAGCCTAACTTGACACCTTATAAAATGCAAAATAGGCCATCGACCTAAATGTAAACCATGAAACCATGAAACTTTTAGAAGGAAACACAAGAGAAAATATTTGTGACCTGGGGTTCTTAGATATTATACCATGAGTATGATCAATAAAAGAAAAAAATCATTAAATTGAACTTCAACAAAATAAAAAACTTTTTGTCTGCAAAAGACAATGAATGAAAGAAAAAGAAAAGACAAGATACAGATGAGGAGAAAATATTTGCAAATCAGGTATCCAACAAAGAACAGATATCTAGAATATGAGTTCTCAAAACTGAACAGTAAGAAAACAAACAACTCAATTAAAAATGGGCAAAAAACTTGAACAGATATTTCACCAAAGAAGATATAAGGATGCAAAATAAGCATATGAAAAGACAATCAACATCATTAACCACCAGGAAAATGCAAATGGAAATCACAATGAAATACCACTACACCTACTAGTGTGGCTAACCTAAAAAGTATTGACAATTCCAAATGCTGGGAAGGACACAGAGCAATTGGAACCCTTATACGCAGCTCATAGAAATGCAAAATAGTAGAGCCACTTTGGAAATTTCCTGTAAAGTTAAAGATAGACTTAAACATTTTTTTTTTAAGATTTATTTATTTATTTCTCCCCACCCCCTTGTTTTTCACTTGCTGAGTCTGTTCATCTTTCTTGTTTCTTTAGGAGGCACTAGTTGCTGAACTGGGACCTCCAATGTGGGAGGGAGGTGTGTAATGGCTCCAGCCACCTCTGCTTCCTGCTTTGTTGTGTCTCCCGTTTTGTTTTTCCTCCCCACGTCTCTTGTTGTGTCAGCTCACCATGCATGCCTGTCCCATCAGCTCACTGTCTTCTTTAGGAGGCACTGGGAACCTCTGCTCCCTGCTTTGTTATGTCTCCCATTATGTTCTTTTCTTCTTGTGTCTCCTGTGTCAGCTTGCCATGCCTACCTGTTGCGCCAGCCCACTGTCTTCTTTAGGAGGTACTGGGATCTGAGCCAGGGACCTCCCAAGTGGTAGGTGGAGCCCAGTTGCCTGAGCCACATTCGCTTCCCTAGATTGAAACACATGACCCAGCAATCCCACTCCTGAGGATTTGCCCTAGAAGAATGAAAACTTTCATTCACACAAAAACCTGGTAGAAATATTCATAGCAGCTGTATTCTCAATCACCCAAAACTGGCCCAAATGGCCTTCAGCAGTTGAATGCACACACTGTGGTACATGCATATAACAGAATACCACTTACCAATGAAAAGGAGCTGACTATTAACACGTGCAGCAACTTGGATGACTTTCAAAAGCATTATTATGCCAAGTGAAATAAATAAATCAAAGTTTTACATACTGTATTTATATGACAATTTATATTCCATTTATATGACAATCTTTAATGATAAAACTACAGTGATAAGACTGACCAGTGGCCAGGTGTTAGGAGTGAGGGAGGGTGTGACAAAAAGGATAGCATGAGAGAGTGCTCTGGGGTGATGGAATTGGTCTATGCCCTCATTTTAGTTGTGGTTACAGGAATCCATATATATGTTTAAATTCACAGAACTGTACACCAAAAAAAGTCTAATTACTATGTAATACTAAAACTAAAACTAGTCATTGATGTTCTAAATATTAATATTACTGAGTGTCTCTTATGGAAATAATGAGTTGCCTTGCTTGTTCTCTGATTTTTATGTACTTCTAGTTTTCACTTCCCCCACCCTGCTAAATCCCCCAATGAGCTCATCCCAACTCTTCTTTGCTGTGTGCTACAACCTCATTCAATCCTGTATAGTCAAGAAGATTTGGTTCAGAAAATTGGTTCAGCAAAGGATAGCTATAAAATGCTATGAAGATCGTACAGTCGATTTATTTGAAGGCAGAATGATGACAATGATGTTGATGATGATGCCAAGTGTGATAGCAGAGTTCTGAAATACTGGAGCATTTTATCTATGGTTCCTATGTGTAGGAAGAGCCTAACAGATATTGTTAACAGTAACTCCTCTCCTTGGCGTGAAAGTCAACAAATCATGGTTCACAATGTGGTGAGAACTTCCTGGGGGATGCCCATAATGACACATGATTGTGAATTTAACATACTGAAGGATACTTGGGAGGATTCTCAGTGTGTCTGCCCAGGAGAGTGGAAACCACAGAAATAACTCTATGAGGCTCTATTCTTCTCCCTTTCACTTGTTACTCTCTAGTCAAGCTCTGTTTCTGAAAACTGGGCACGCTTGTCTACCAGGCACCCGCAGCTGTTTTACCTTGGTGGAGTGGCAGAAACTAAAAGCTGGCATGGAGGGAACTAGGATACCAGTTGTACATCTTATTTACATGTTCGTTGGAAGTTCACCCACAGTTTGTCAGTAAAGTTCACCAAGGGTAGAAAGTGGACTCATGTGCACAGGGAACACTGGAGGTGATCTGCTTAGTACCATTCTGTGCTTTGCAGAGATGGTCAGACATTCTTAGTAGGGCAGATGCCTGAAGCGCTTTCTCAGTGTTTTCTCTGAAAGAAAGTGTTCAACAACATTGGTGTTCAAAGTAATAAAAATTAAACAACCCTGAATTACCATCTTTTATTTGTCAAATTGGCAAAGATTGAGAATTGACCCTGTTCATGCCCTCACTCTGCAAGTTAGTGTCTTGAGTAAACTAATAGATCCAGCCAGTGCCCTCTTCCTGAGCACACAGCCTCATGTTTTAATTTACTATTGTTAATTTACTATTAATATTATTTAATACAATTCCCTGCTTTTCCTATTATAAAAGCAATGTGTGCTCAGTATAAAAAATATATAAAACACCTAAAAATGTAAGGAAGCAACAACTATTCACTACAGTCCCAATAATCATAGACAACCACTATTATTAAAATGTTCCTGACCTGCCTCTCAACATTTTTTTGGGGGGGATTGAACCTGGGACTTCGTATGTGGGAAGCCAGTGCTCAAACACTGAGCCACATTGGCTTCCTCAAATTGTTTTTTTCATTTTGTTTTGCTTGTTGTTTGTTTTTTCAGAAGGTACTGGGACCCGAACATGAGACCTCCCATGTGAAGGGGGGAGCTCAATCGCTTGAACCACACTCACTCCCTCAACATTTTTGAAAGCAGCTTTTCTTCCTATCTTTAAAAGAAAATAGGATGGCATTAAATATAGCATTCCATAGCTTATTTTAATTTTCACTTAAAATCTTATCAAACACAGTTTCCTATTGGCCCATGTACATTCACTTGTGTAAACATTCTTAACTCAAAAGATATTTATAGTTTAATGCCTTGTAAAAAATTCACACCACTTTTGGCTGCCCACATGCCAGGTTAAATTCCTTGCTCTATTAAAACTTTTACTTTCTTGTCTTCCTCTGCCATGAGTAGCTCCAGGGAAAGGGAATCAACATTTACCTGGCTTTTCACTTCTGGTTAAGAATTTTATGGCTAGCAAACCTTGCCCACCTTAAAGGGCCTCTTGAGATCCAAGTCAGTGTCTCTTGGTGAGCCTAAGATGGGGCCGTGCAACATCCCGACATTCTTCCAGCAGCTTCCCAGCATGCACAGAGGATACACATCTGGTTCTGGTATTACCATCCTTATTAATGCCTAATTTCTTCTCTGGAATAACACCACCTGCCACAGCTCAGCGTTTTGTTTTCTAAAGCCCTCCTCAATGATTCCTAGAATACCCAAGAAAATAAACATCCATTTTCTACAATCTTTCATATCTGCTTCCTGCAAAATAATGACTACTAAGGATTTCAGCAGCTCCAGTCTCAGAAGTGACATAAACCTTCTGTATCTCATTCAGACCTGTGTTCCTGAGGTAAGAAACAATAAAATTATAAAACTTTCCCTTGCACCCAATGGCAATGCAAACAACAACAAAACCAAAACACCACCACATTAAGCATCCTGAATCCTGAATTACAAACACGCATTTGAAGGATGTTTAAGGCCAACCCAAGCACTCTCCAGAGCAGCACACCCTAACCATATGTTGTCTCCAGATTCCACAATGGCTCACTACTCTTTTGGTGGTTAGAGGAGCCAGATACAACAATTTATCCTTCACCTTAGAATGGATAGCCCAACATGCCCCATACCACTGGACCCTAAAAATTTCACCGAGGTGGAAGGCCCCTGAATTTTTGTCAGATTTCTTTCCCACACTCTCACCCACAAATGCCTTACCAATAAATGTAAAGTAGTTGCTACTATTTGCTCACTTATTCCATTTAGCACAATGTCATCAATATAAGGTATGGTGTGATACCTTTAGGAAGGGAAAAGGAATCAAGGTCCCTACAAACTAAATTATGACATAGGGATGGAGAATTGATAAACCTCTGAGACAGGACAGTGAAGGTGTATTGCTAGCCTTGCCAGCTGAAAGTAAACTGCCTCTGGTGGTCCTAACAGGTATTGAGAAAGAAAGCATTTTCCAGATCAGTACCTGCTTACCAGGTGAGGGTTGGGGGAGAATGTATTAATTTGCTCAAACAATGAAATTATATCTGAAACAGCAGCTGTAATTGGAGTCAAAGCCTGGTTAAGTTTACAGTAATCCACTGTCATTCTCCAAGGTCCATCTGTTTTCTGCACAGGCCAATTCAGTGAATTAAATGGAGAGGTGGCAGAAATCACCACACCTATGTCAATCAAGCCTTTGATTGTGGTGCTAATCTCTGCAGTCCATCTAGGAATGCAGTTTTACTTTTGGTTTACTATTTTCATAAATAGAGGCAGTTCTATTGGCCTCCATTTGGCCTTTCCCACCATATTCCACAAGTCAGGGAACCAATGTGGGGATTTTGCCAGTTGCCAAGTGTGTTTCTGGTTGCAGGGCAGAATTGACTTCTAGGAATTTTATGGCTCTAATGCAGTGTGAAAATCACTGCCTTGCATCACAATTAGAGCATTTAAGGACTGAGAAATGATCTCTGAGCAAATAGATTCTCATAGCTTCAATGTGAATTTTTTTCTCACCAGCAGGTGTGAAGCCCATTTATCATGCATTCATCATTTTAATAAATATTGTCACAGCTCAATCATGCTTTTTTCTTCTGCGTGCTGAAGTTGAGCCCATTTTTCCTGTTATTTCATTCTGAGATAAGTGAAACTGGACATCCTGCATCATAACAGATTATCACCTTCAGTAGCCTTCCTAAATTCGTGAGATTCTTGCCCATCTTTACTAAAGAACAGAGACAAGGAAAATCTTGGGCAATGTTCAATGAAATCCTCAAGTTTCTCCCTTTAGTAGTAGTTATTTGCATTCCTTGAAAAAGGATGCTTTAGCATGGAGGCAATGCTGAGAAGTACAAAGGTTGTATGCAATCATATTAACATGGGTTGTAGAGAAGTCAGTGTGACTGTGACATCGGTGGCTTTCTGTAATGTTGCCATGAGTAGCATCTCAACACAATAATGTTAAACTTATTTTACGTTTATATTGCTATTACATTTAAATTTCAGGTTTGGGATTTAATCACTATTAATTCCTGAGAATACAGACCAAGTGGCCCTCACAGTTCCAGCTCCTATTGTCATTATATTCCTTCCCTCTCCCCAACTGCCTTGGGGTGTAACAGGGTAATCATATGTAAGATTGAACAGCTTATGCTGTAGGAAACATATATATTTTTTAAGGGTAAAAACAAATATATTTATTATAGTAACATATTTATAATGAAACAAGGAAAAATTACCATAAAATTTACAATCCTGCTGGCCCATGCGCAGTGCTGATGCACACAAGGAGTGCTGTGCCACGCTGGGGTATCCCCCGCGTAGGGGAGCCCCACGCGCAAGGAGTGCGCCCCATAAGGAGAGCCGCCCAGCGTGAAAGAAAGTGCAGCCTGCCCAGGAATGGCGCCGCCCACACTTCCTGTGCCGCTGACGACAAAAGAAGCGGACAAAGAAACAAGACGCAGCAAATAGACACAGAGAACAGACAAGGGGGGGGGATTAAATAAATAAATAAATCTTTTTTTAAAAAAATTTACAATCCTTGTTACTGCAATTGACCACAAAGTCAAAGCTCATATTTATAAGTAACTCTCTCCACTACTGATTTCATGTTCCATTTAGCCTCAGCAAGCAACTCAGTGGATCATAGTTCTTTTCATTGTGAGGTGACCTGTAGGAAACATATTGATACTAGTCTCTCTTATTTCTATGACTCTCTGATGGCAGCCTGAGGGACTCAACAGTGGCTATTTCAGCATCAAACGCAAAGACAATACCTTGCAAGCCTGTTTAACCACCTCCCACAACTTTGCAAGGTCAAACCCTTCACTGATATACACTGCTTGACTTTTGTCGGAACTTTTAATTTTATACTCCATGTCCTTAACATATCTTTCATGTTTTCTTTACATGTTCACTGTTATATTCTAGGTAATTTGATCATATTGATATTCAGATTCTCTAGTTCCTCCTTCATGTACAACTGTGTCTAGTTTGATCTAGACTTTTAAAGACTCTACTGTTTGGAGTCTCCTCCAAAGAATAATGACTACTATCTACTCTAATAAAGATAAAGCATAGAGGAATCTCAAAAAAAAAAAATGTATTTGCTATTTCAAAACAGAAAAAAAAAGTTATAGTAACGACCTCACAAATAAATAAAATAAAATTGAAATGACCATGTAATACCACTTTTTTTTCAGAGACTAGTCAATGCTATCAAGGATATAAATAGATATTTTCATACATTTCAGGTGCCAGTGTAAATTAGCAAACAAAATTAAGACACAATTTAAAAATTAAGTTTTTACCCAGTAATTTAAGCTCGTGGAGCATATTAACATAGGTAATATCTTGGGGAAAACATTAAGTTTAAAAGCAAAATATAAATTATATAAACAGCATAAATTATTACCATAGAAAATAAACTGCAACAAAATGTCAACAGTACTTGGTTTTGGGTGGTGGGACTATGGAGAATGTATTTTCTTTCTGCCTTTCTGTTTTACAAATTTCTTATAATACTCATAATAAAAAGTGTTTTTAGAGTACTAGAAGAGAGTTACTCAATGAAGACATGTTTATTTTTTTCTTCTAAATTTGTGTGCAACATCTTAGATGAGTTGAGGTACCTGGAAGCATCTAATAGGTTTTCCCATCAGGGACTTGCAAGTGAAAGTCACAGAAAGTGTGTGAGCTCTAATGGGCTACACAGTGGCCCCAAGGAGCAGGGACTGGATCCAGCAATCCTCAAAATGTACTCCAGAAATGAGATGCTGGTATGGGAACAGTTTGATACCAGTCAGTGGACCAGCATTTTGAGTAGTGCTACTTTCTTCTAAACCATGGTAAGAATCTGAGTAGTTTTTGTGAAAGACTGATGAGGTCCAAGATTCCTTAGAAGAGGGTTGGGAAAAGGGGCCCTTTTAGATCCACAGGGGTCTGTTAACCTTGCATGACAGCATTAGGGCACATCTGGAGGCAGGGAAGGACAAGTGTTTGTATTGCTCTTTCTCCCAGGCAGATCTTCTCCCTAGCCATCAATAACTCAGAACTGGCTTAGTAGACTGATGGTTACCCAGGCAACTGATATCAGGCTCCTCTCCTTGAAGGTTCTTCTCTCTCTGTGTTACAACTTGGTCAGGAATGCCAGACTTTGCAGTGTCTTCTAGGACAATTGGGGATTTCAACTGTTTCTAGTTTCATCACAGAGAGCAGATCCCAGTCACGGATATGGACTGAATGTACCTCTTACTTATGTTCCCAGCAGAAAGAATAAAATGATACCAAAAGATTATAAATGGAGAAAATAACTCCCCTGATGAAATGGATAGACATTCATTTGCATGTTATTTTTTGAATGTCATATATTTAAGACCAATGGAACTAGAAGGGTATTATAAAAATATTGTACAGCAAACAACCTACCTGAGAAATATTTGTTCCTTTTAATGGGGTATGGAGACTAATCCCAATTGGTCATCAAACATCAGCCACATGCTCCAAAATTGCTGAGGCAGAAAGCATTGTGTGTGTGTGTGTGTGTGTGTGTGTGTGTGTTTAACTCAAAGTTCTATTGGGTCAGAGTGAGTTCTATGTTAGTCCGGCTTAACGTGAATGTTTTTCTCCCAAAATTGAGCAGACTTTAACATTTTTCCTTGGAGAAGTTACCTTCATACATTCAGAATGCATTAATTAAAGACCAGAACAAGACAAGTAGCTGGAGTGACTCTGGCTGCTAAGTCTTCATTGCAGAGACCCAATTTGAGCACTTCTGGCTGAGCTTTCAGTGCCATTCTAGGGCCTGGATTTGAGGTAGTCAACACGTGTTTACCAATAGCTAATGGTGAAACTTTAGCACCACACAAAGAAAACCTATCTGACCTTGAACTCAGATCCTATTCCTTGGATAAGCATTAGTCCCAATTTTTCCGTGGTAGGATTTGCATTTGTTAGTAACCTTTTTCCCTAAGGCAACTGAAAAGTTGGTAAAACACAAATCCTCCTTCCCAAACTTTGGCTCTGTCGGGTTCTATTCTTTTATATCTATTTTAGATATTCCATTTAGCAAATAGATTTCAAATCTGATGCATGACGTTCCTGGAGTCCTGGGCTGAGAAAGATTCTAAGCCACTTCTGGAGCCAGCACCAAATCATGCTGTATACTTGCCATGTCTCTCTGACTTCGGTACACAGTTGTTTCTACCTCTGTGCAGGCTATGCCCCTGGCCTGAAATCCTGTCTCCACACACCCCCCACAAGCCACCCCCCTCTTCCACCTTCCCATCCGCCATCTGCCCATGTCTGCCTAGTTCCTTGGCAGTGGAATGGACTGGAATGGATTTTGATTCAAACTGATCCAGATTCCAATGGTAGCTCAGTTACTTATTAGCTGTATGATACTGGTGAGAGAATTAATTGAAATAGCGTAAGTTAAACATCCGGTAGAGGACCTGGGCTTAGTAAGTGCTCAATAAATTATACTCTTCATTTACAACTCAACTTGGACTTGCTTTTGGAAACTATTTCTAGGTCTCTTAGCTCCCATAGCTTCCCACATTCCGCTCTCTTGTGGTCTCCTCCCACTCTGTTGTGATTGCTGTTTTCCTCATCTCTCTCCCCTCCACCATACTGAACCATTTGCCTTGTTTATCTCTGTATCCCCAGTAGCTAACACTGTGTCTAGTGTATACGAGTTGTCCAAGAAATGTTGAGTGCTGATTGTTAAGTGTTGATAAACTATCAGTCTTTATCCATCTGCCTTACCAAGTTGAGCTTATTCTGGCTTGAGTTATGGAAAAAAAAATCTGTTCATAAGGCTTCCTTCAGCAGTGTCAAGGCAAGCATCCTCTCTTCCCAGGCAGAAATGAGCCAGCAACACAGAATGTGAAGAGAGCCTTAGTCACTTCCAGACCATCAGACTACAAAAGAGCTCTTCCGAACTGCCATATGGCCAGCTAAGCCCAGTGCACCCGGTGATGAGACCCGTGGTGACACACTGAGCCCAGGCCAGTCACTGAGTCACTGCTAAGTGTTTCCAGGGCCTGAGTCCAGGGGATGACTTACCACGCTGTTGGAAGTAGGATTCCATTGTGGGGAGGGAGTGATGCTTTTATCTAACTGCTCTTTGGCCATGTGAATCCTCTGTTAAATGCTTAACCCTCCCAAATTAGCCCCAGGGACTTAAGCCTGGCATTGGATGACCTCATAAAGAAAGCCAGGAAATGTTTTGTATGCCAGATCTCAGGATGGGTAATAGGGCAGGAAATTCCTTATTATACTTTCTGTAGGTTCAATGCTGTGCTCATCCATTGTCCCTCCCTATCCTACTTTGGCAGGGAGGGGGTCTTTTAGCATGATATATATATATTATGCTATGAGAGGTAGTTGGTTTTAGCAAGAAGGAAGTTGGCTTATGTGTTGGGCATCCTACCTGAAGAATATGAAACATAGACATCTAAGTTGAAGAATCGTGGGGAGCCCAGAGATAGGTGACTTACCAGCTCCACTCCAGGAATGATAGGATGAAGCTGGGACCTTGGAGAGATGGGAATGGAGAATGTGGGACAATACAAGGCCAAGAAGGAGGATTTTCTGTGTGCACCCATAAGACTGAGTCAGCACTGGCTAGAAAGTATTCCAAATGGAAGATTAAAGAAATATTTATACCAGCCTTTGGAGGCCACATGTGTTTCTGATAAACCCTGAGTAAGACCATTCCTGGGACAGACCAAGAGGATCTACCTTTCTAGGCTTTGAGGGGCACTGTGGCAGGATTGTATGGGTGTATCCAGTTTTAAAAAAAGAAAAAGCTTCTGCTCTCTTACCTGTCTGGAAAATTCTCCCTTTCTCTTACCCACTCCATAACAATAACTTTTTACTCTGGTCTGTGTTTCACAAGTTCTAGTTTATGAGACAGTACTATCATTTTCTTCATTGTACAGCTGAGGAAACAAGCATAAGGGGTGAAGTGGTTTAACCCAGGTCACATGAGCTAGATGGTAGCAGATCTGGGTGTGAACATAAATGTTGAGTGCCTCACCACTACACCACACTGCCTTCCTTAGCCATCAAGACCACCTTCAAACACCTCCCTCCGTCTTGATGTGCCTCACTGCCTCCCCACCACTCCCCTCTCTGGAATACACCTGTGCCTGGGCTCTCTGCAGTGGTTCTCCTGTTACTAGATGTCCCTGTGACTCATTTCCAGGCTAAACTATGAGGAAATTAGGGACATGCTCCTCATCTTTTAGTTCTTTTGACTTTTCTTATATCCAGTTTGGTTATAGACACAAAGCTAGTACTAGAAAATGTTAGATGAAAAAATGAGCGAGTAAACTAGTGAAAACTGAAGCCGTACAGGGCATGATTAGACCTAGTAGTAATAGTCATTAATGTTTATGGATGACTTGCTGTACTCTAGGCAAGGTGCTGAGCATTTCTCAGGCATTATCCATGTAACCATCACCACAAGCCTCTGAAGCTGGTTCTGTGATTATCCCCCATTGTACATGTAGGGAAAGTAAGGCTTAGATTGGTTGGCTGACTCACATTCACACTGCCTATCATCTGCAGAGCTAGGATTCGAACTCAGATCTGTCTGACATCAGAGTCCTTAACAATCTCTTGCTGCTGTTGGAATCCCTGCCCTGACAATCTAAACTTGCATACCTGTCATGGGAACATAGCAGGGGTCCAAGCTACATCTTTAAAGTCCCACCATCTTTACCGCATATGACCTTAAAAAATCTCTTTTCCTTATTGGTGTTACATAATCACATTGTTGCTACTACTGGCTAATTCAGTTGAGTGCTTGCTGTGTACAACTCTATGCACTTTAAGTACTTCAATGTATTTAATCCGGTCAACAACTGCACAAGGAAGTTACTTTTATTAAACTCAAGAGGGAATTGAGATCAAGAAAGGCAAATTAACTTGCCCACGGTTCCTGATTAGCAAGGGACAGAGCAGGTATTTAATCTCAAGCAGGCTGCTTCCCGAGTTGACAGTCTCCGCCACTGAGCTAACCTGACTCACCAGCAGGGTTTGGTTAATCTACATGGCCTGCGGGTGGCTGCTGACTGTTTAATTAGGTTAGGGCCAACAAAAAGCCAAGGTGATGGGTTTGATCTGTGATAGCGGCATTCTGTACCTTAATCTTGGCCCCATGCCCTACAAAAGTCTCACAGATCCAGGCGTTTGGTTACCAAGGAGACCAGGTGGGAGAGTGGGCTGGATCAGTGCCAGTCTGCCACCTGCATGGGGAAAACTGTGCTATTGGCAATAGGTCAGAACTTGCCCCTCCATGTGTTTAAAAATGCCCGTCAAAAACTGTTTTAGTAAATGAATCTGTTTTACTTGTTTCCCCAAATGGGGAACCTGTCCCCAAATGCACTCTATGCTGACTTTTGCATCGACATTGGCTGAAAGAGTCAAATTACACGCTGGCCAACTGATCAGAAGAGTAAATGTTGTGTGCTTAGATATTTGATGTACTTAAACTGAGAGTGTTTCCTAGGAAAAGTTTCTCTGATTTGTGGGCAGACTGCCTAGAGCCCCAGGAAGGTTAGAACAGCCAGGGCCTTAGGGATCAAGATCCAGCCCCCTCATTTTACAGATAAGGAAGGCAGGATGGCCCATCCACATCCCTGAATGGGGACAAAACCTCACATCTGCCACTAACAGGCCAACTGAGCTTGTGCTTGCTCACAATGTTTTGGAAATTTATTTTGGCTTAATTGCATAGCTTGGAAATTATAAATGGCTATTTCATCATTTGAGAAGGAAGAAAGATGTACTATCAGGGCATAAGCAGCTCCACAGACAAACTGAAGTGGAAAAAAAATTGATTGACACTCTGGATAAGTTCATCAATCAAGTGTACATGAAGTGATTTCTTCAAATACCCAGGTCCTGTGCTTGGATTAACTATTTGTTTTGCAATGTCTCCATAGATTGAAGCACAGTGAAATTTTATTTTTCTTTAAACTTGACTATTAGGAAAATTGTCACACTATTTCATAGATCTTACATACCATTCCCCTTCCACAATTTTTCCTTTTTTTTTTTTTTAAAGATTTATTTATTTATTTAATTCCCACCCCTCCCCTGGTTGTCTGTTCTCTGTGTCTATTTGCTGCGTCTTGTTTCTTTGTCCGCTTCTGTTGTCGTCAGCGGCATGGGAAGTGTGGGCGGCACCATTCCTGGGCAGCTCTCCTTTCGGGGCACACTCCTTGCACGTGGGGCTCCCCTACGCGGGGGACACCCCTGCGTGGCAGGGCACTCCTTGCGCGCATCAGCACTGTGCGTGGGCCTGCTCCACACGGGTCAAGGAGGCCCGGGGTTTGAACCACGGACCTCCCATGTGGTAGACGGATGCCCTAACCACTGGGCCAAGTCCGTCTCCCCACAATTTTTCATACACACTAAAAAGTCTGTCACTTTAAGAATAAATTTACAATACAGGGTTGATGGGGTGATGGAAACTAGATAGTAGTGATGATTCCATTAAGAATTGTTCACTTTAAAATGGATAAAATGGTAAATTTCGTGTAACATGTATTTTACTACAGTAAAAAAGTAAAATTCAAAAGAAACCTAATTCTTGGGAGATATATAAAAAAACTAGTTCACTTACATATTTCATTGATTTTTTCAATTAATATATATTGAATGTCTGCTATGAGTCAGGTGCATATTTGAAATATATTTGAAAGTACTTGCTATTTCTAAGGTGTTGTAAAAATGTGATTGTGTAGAATTGTGTGTTTGTGTATTGAGTGCTGGACATTTTCTATTCACTTCTCCAAATTCACTCTCCACTCTCCTTCCCCTTGCTTTGTGTCTCGGGAGGCTTTCCTGATGGGACTGAAGCAGCAGGTTCCTTTACCCCCGGGCTTCTGAGTGAGTTGGGCCAGAAGAAGAGAGGGAGGAGGGAGTGTGAGGTGTGAGGTTGGGATACGTATTCCTTTAACTCTCTCCAGGCCCAGGACAGTGTAAGTCTGCTGCTTCCCTCTACCAAAGGCCAAGGTCCTAATGCCAGCCTTCTCTTGCAGCAACCCTTTCAGAGTTTTAGTAAGTGCCCAGAGGTGGTAACAGCTGTTATCAGACCCAGAGTGCTTCTTACAAGCAGTCCTTGTTAATCACCCTTAGCCCCTCCTACACTATGGTAAATCATCCTTTTATTAAACAATCCTCAATTACCCTCCTTGAACACCTGATTTCTGGGAGAATTCTAACCCATAGAGAATGTGTGTGTATATTTGTGAATATATATATTTGTGAGTGTGTGTGTGTGTATGTGTATAAGATGTGTAGCAAACGGTAGACATTTTCTCTGCCCCAGCTCTTGTTACCTCAAGTGCATGAATTAAGTTTTGCCCTATCTCAGAAATCAAGTATTCAGAATAGGGACAGCTGAGTTCTAAAGACTCTTTTTATTACTTCAGGTTGCTTCTAGGTTATTTTTTCCTTCTCTTTTTTGCATTATGGCTAGTGACCGTAACTCCAAATGGGATAACATTTTCTAAAAACTCCCATTAATTTAAAACCTCAGAGACTCAAAATAAATAAATAAATAAATAAATAAATAAATAAGGTCTTCTGATTAACAGAGTTTTGAAGTTTCAGTATCCTTTATTATCAAAAAAAAAAAGATACCGTTTCAATTAGGGAATACGAATTGCTTAAAATGACACACTTTTGAGTAAACCTATATTAGTTTAATGAAGTTTTTCTGTGATTAGTATAATTTACTACAGTTGCATTCAAATACCAAATTATGGGTATTATGCACATGAAATGCAGAACTCATTTAAGCCAATTAGTTTAATCACTTGCCTGGGGTGAAATGAAACAGGGACTCCAGGACAATACAGAGCCTGTTGTGAAGAGGCCAGCCCTCCTTGCTTGTTCTTGCTGAACAGATCCTCACTCTCTCACCCGGTGACCTGCTGCCTTTTTCCTCCTGAAGCACATGACATTTTATAGAACAATGCCCCATATAATGGTGACTTGTTGCTGCTAATTAATGTCCTCAAGGTGTATGGCTCAGCAATTCCTAATCACTTGCCTGGGCAATTGCCACCAGGCTGCTCAGTGGCTTGTGCAGGGTATTCGTTGTGCAAGGTGCCTAAGAGGGAGGGACAGCTTAAGTCCTGCCTGTCCTCTGCTCCCCAAGCCTGATGGGGCTGATTCTTCCCAGAAGACATGCCCTGTTCTAATCTGCTCAAATGGTACGATAGCAGCCCCGTTGCCACCATCTCCTGGCTGGCCTCTCTTCATGTGGCCTTGCCCCCTCTTATTCATTCTCCTACACGAATATACTTCTAAAATGCAGGATTGACCTCGCTACTGCCTTAGTAAACTGTTCGTTGGCACCTCATTCTGGAGAGTGCTGCTTCTCAAACTTCCATGTGGACACGAATCATGTGGAGATCCTGTTAGAGCAGGTGCTGATTCAGCAGGTCTGGGGTGGAGCCTGAGGCCCTGCATTCTTTCAAGCTTCCCAGTAGGCCAATGCTGCCCTTCTGCTGACCACTTTGAGTAGCAAGTCTGTAGAGCAGCACCGTCCTATAGAACTTTCTGCAGTGATAGAAATGTTCTGTATCTGCATAGTCCAATATGGGAGCCCCTAACCCCATGTGACTACTGAGCTTTTGAAGTGTGACTAGTGTAACTTAGGAACTGAATTTTAGATTGTATTCAATTAATGAAAATTTAAATAGTCAGGGAAGCAGCTGTGGCTCAATCAGTTGGGCTCCCGTCTACCATATGGGGGGCCCTGGGGTCATGTCCTGGGGCCTCCTTGTGAAGGCAAGTTGGCCCACGTGCCACGGAGAGCTGATGGCCCCTGCACCACGGAGAGCTGACGCAGCAAGATGATGCAACAGAGGGAGACAAGCAGACACAGAAAAAATGCGCAGCAAATGGACACAGAGAACAGACAGCAAAAAAGCCTCAAGGGGGTGGGGATAAATAAATAAATAAATAAATAAATAAACCTTTAAAAAAATTTACATAGTCACATGTGGCTAGGGGCTCCCATATGGGACAGCTCAGCGATTGAGGATAAGGCCCACGCTCCCCACCATGACGTATAAGGCCCTCTGATGCGCTTTCTTCTGCACACCTGGTGCTCCTCATCTCCTATCACACCTGTCTCCTATTCTGTGCTACGACATCACTGATCTACCATAATTTTCCAGTAGGCCAAGTAGTTTTCATGGCCCCAAGGCTTTGCATGTGCTGTCCCCTTGCTTGGCGTGCCCTTCTTCACCTTTTGTGCCCAATAATGTCTCATCTTCTTTTGTGACCCAGTTCCAGCATCTTCTCCTCTGTGAATCTTTCCCTGATCACACCCTTCTTACAGCAACCACATCCTCAGTGTCTACATGTATCAAGGACCATTTGCTCACCTTATTTCGTTTAATCTGTACATGAAGACTGATAAAAGGAAACTCGAGCTTCAAGGGGCTCGCCCACAGTCAGGAGAGCTAGGAGAAAGTTGTAAATTCAAACCCAGGTCTGCCTGATTCTGCAGCCCATTCTTTTTCCACCACACTATGGTGTCTTCTGCATTGTACAATACTGAGATATATATAACACTAACCACTCGATGTGAGATATTTCTCTACAGTCTCTCTTCTCTCCGGGATCACAAGCGCCTAGAAGTCACAGACTATGTATTATGTATCTCCGTATTGCTGAGGCCTGGCACATCATCAGTGCTTGACAAATGTTGAATCACTGTATAAGTATCCATTATAAAATCCTTTAGTACTGAGTCCATGCTGTATTTCATTGATGCACTTGGTGCTCAATGGGCCCCAATAAGAGTCTGAAAAATGAATGAATAACTAAATGAGTGCTTTGACTATGGGCAACATCGTCAAGGATTTTGTTTGGAACCCAAAGGTAATAATTCTTGCTAAGCTGGTTTCGCACTTCAAAACAAAACACAATTTCCATTCTCTTCATAATTTGCAAAATGCTATTTTTCTACAGTGTCATTTTCTACCTCTTTAATTGCTTTGGATCTAAAATGTACGTTTGAACTCAGTTAATTTACTTTATTTTAAAACTATTTATTACATCTACCACAAAACAAAGCTCTATTCTAAGCCCTAGGTGGGGTACAGAAGAACACATAATTGAAGCAGACATGACCTTCAATCTTGCTAAGACTTTAATGTGAGAGACAGACAGATGGGCACCCGAATAATATCAAGCAGAAGTAGGGGAGTGTGAGAATGCCTGATATACAAAAAAACTGGAATGATACCATTTTGATGTATGCTTCCCTTCAAATCACCTAATTAGCATGGCCAGTGTTCTCCTGAATTAATGTCTTGAAAGATACCCTTTATTGAGAATGTGAGAAAATGGGAACCCTTATGTACTACCAGCAGGACCCAGAAGTCTAAATTGGCACAACCTTTGTGAAGGGGAATTTGGCAGTATTGCTCAAATTTTTTAAAGACATCCATGCCCTTTGTTCCAGCAATTCTAGGAACTTATCCTAAGATAATCATCATGGCTATGTACTGACTTTATCGACAAAGATGTTCATTGCAAAATTGTAAATAATTATTTTTAAATGCAAAAGAATAAATTTCTAACCCATAGGGAATTAAATAAACTATTCTATACCACATGATAGTATTTATACTATATAGTCATGAAAATGATATGAAATTGTATGTAATGATCCAGAACAACAGCATTATATATTTTTAAGTGAGAAAAGCAGGTTACAACATGGACTATGCCATGCGACTCCCTAACTTGGGCAAAAACATCTGTGTTTGTTTATTTATGCAAAGATGAGATGAAGACCTTAAAGAAATATCCGTAGTGTCTCTTAATGTGCTCTCTGAGTGATAAGGTTAGATTTATTTTCATCTTTATGCTTTTCTGTATGTGCTACATTTTATAACCAGAGAAATACATTATTTTTAAAAAATGAAGAAACCAATCTGTTCAGTGGTTCCATTTTAGCCTGGTCTCTAATTACCAAATATATATATATTTTTTCATTTATTATTTACCCCCAATATCTTTTTTTTTTTTTCCAATATCTTTTTGAAGAGCCAGGATTTCTCATAGGAAATCCATAGGTGGCCAACTTCTTAGAAATGTCTCCAGCTTGTAGAAATCACAGTCTCACCTGTATTGTTCAATGTCCTCATTCCTTGATTTCCAGTAGCCATGATTTTCCTGACTGTTCAAACTGAGCCTCTGTTGGGGCCATCTCACCTTTTCCCAAGCATCACTTGTCAATGTGCCACCCGGGTGGGCCATCTTCTATAGCAGATGTAAGGCTTCTGGTGCCTGAAGGCTGGTGGCCCAGGTACTATCCTCACTGCCCAGTTTCTGCATTTTGATAGATAATTTCTTCACCCCTGTTGTTACACCGATCTCTTGTTCTGTTGTGTTTGGGATGCTGTTGTCACCTGTCCTCTCCTCTGCTGTCTTTCCTGAGCCTCATGGATGATGACGAATGGGGAATCATGCATTTGGCCCCGTGAGACTCATCCCACACACCTGGAGCCTATGATTTTCAAAAGAAAAGCAAAAAATGTAATTTCAGTAGTAATGCTATTCTTGCATCCAAACTCTACTTGATCTGAAAAACAAACAATTAAAAACGGGGAATCAAGCTGAAAAAGTAGCTCCCTAGTTTGTTCCCACAAGCACAAGATAGGTTTCAGAATCATATTTGGTCTTTCAAGGAAAATTCATATTATCATCCTAAAAATTTTTCAGCTTTGCATAAAGAAAGAGAATTTAATAATAAAATTAGAAAGTGACTCAGTTCAATTTCTTTTGGCCACATTGGAAGTGTGGATTAGTCTACTGCATGTGTTTTCACAGTACTTTTAGAACCGATTCTGGCTCCCTGATGTCACTCTACATTACAAGGGGCGTGGCAAGGAAATTCAGAGGCAGGAGTACATCGTGGGCATGAGGAAGGAACCTGTGTTCATAGGAAGTGCCCAAAAGGCAGTGGAGGTGGGGCCAGGTCCTGGGAGACCACATCCATGAAAGCTTCAACCGAAATAAATCAGCAAATAATCGGCAGATGGTAGGAGAGTCAAAAGCTAAAAGCAGGAAGAGACACTTGCTTGAAGGAAAATTATCCCCAACCAGTGCGGCCAAGGCACACAGAGGCCACATCTCTGCAGTGAATGTGTGTCGCTTACTCACTGATTCATCCAACAGTCATCAACTCCCAGTTCCTCCAGCCCATCTCCCTTCACATCCATACTGCTCTTTATATCCCCAATACACCGCAATGCTGTCAGCCTCAGAGCCTTTGCACATGCCATTCCCACTGCCAGGAACCCTTTTTCCCTTCCTCTTTGCCCTTAGGTCTCTCCTGTACATCCTTCTGAGATATGCGCATACACATACCATTTACTGTGTCTCAGCACAGGCCTGAAAGCTTAAAGTGGTCACTTCTTTAGGAAAACCTTCCTTGAGAACCACAGACTGGGTCAAACCCCTGCTATAAGCCCTGTGTTGCCATGTTTCTTTCCCTTGTACCCTTATCATAGTGTAGTTAGAAATGTAAACCCCATGAGGGTAGGGATTCATTGCTGTGTCCCCAGTGCTTGGCCCATAGTAGATGCGTCCTAATATTTACTGATATATTTCTTGTATTCACATCTGTCTTCTGAGCTAGAAGCTAAGCTCCATAAGAATACACAGTTTCCTGGTACACTGTGTTTGTCCAGTGGATTCGTGACCTATATACCAAGTGCCAACACAGTGGCTATGGTGGTGGACAAGACCCAGTCCCTGGCCTCATGAGGTTTTCAGCTCAGGGAATACAGACAAGTGGACTGTTACTCTTCAGCATGAAAAGTACTGTTTTTTTTCATAAATGGCTAGTCTGGCTTATTTCCTTCTCATCTAAAGATCAAAGGCCAGGTTATACCTGTAGGCATCAAGACTCTGTGTTGAGGATGCATCTGAAAGGGTGTGGCTCTCCTAAGCCTGCGGAGTCTTAGTGGAACATCCTAATGCCCGGGCCTTGCGTTACATCCATAGCATCACTTACTGAACTCAGGTCTTGGGGTGACCTTGACTGACAAGTCCTTGGACGTCTCTAAGCTTTCTTCCCAGGAAGGTTGGGAGTTTGGGCTGGGCCAAAAGCTCCGAGATCCTGGATAGTCACACACGACTGAGGCCTCAGCATAAAACTAAGGAACCTGAAAGTCTGAATTAAATCTCTACTGCTCGAGTGTCCTGCCTCCCTCTTTTCCAGGCTCGGTAGAGTCTCCCTTTAGCCACGACAAGGCTGCTAGTGCGGGCTCTCTTGGATGCTAGAAGTTAGCGGCATGTGCTTTGCTGACGTGCAACCCCCAGGGGCCCCTGATCCCGAGGTGCGCCCGGCAGAGTGCTACGGCTGGGTAGAGGCAGAGGGCTCGGCCAGCGCCCCGGGAGCCTAGCCCAGGGCTGACTGCTGGGGCTCCCCTCCTTGCCTCCTCTCCCCACAAAGCTGAACCACTGAGGGAGCGACTGCCTTAACAACAGGCCCTCCTGCTCCCTGGCATGGGGGCTCCCAGTGCCACTGGGACGGGGAGGAGGAGAGAAGGTTCTGTTTGCCAGGGGTACAGGCTGGCTCACCTGGCGCCCCCACCATCAGTAGGAGCTGCAGGTGCCCGTGGTCTCGGGAAGGATGCTGCAGGTTCAGGGGTTGAGGAGCCAGGGTGGGGCTTCACGTTGTCAAAGCAAGTGGGCGATGTAGAGTCCTGAAGGGTTCACGGGTTAGGCCCAAAGGAGTGGAGCGGTGGCCAGGGAGAGGCGAGCCCTGACGCGCTTGGTGAGCATGGCCCGGCTGCAGTGACTCAAAACCATCAGCACGGGACTGGACTCGGACGGACACGTGGGTGCTGAGAGGTTCTCGGGGAGCAGGCAGCAGCACCGGGGCGTTCTCGTACACCTCCCCTGCGTGGTCCCAGGGCCGCGGCAACGTCTGCAGCTTGAGAGCCTCCTGGTGAGGATGCTGGGCTCACCATGACCACATCCATCTTCACCCCCACATCCAGGTGTGAACAGCGTGCCAAAGAAACACACAGGAGGGGCATCTCGCCCAGTCTTAGGGGCGGGGCAGGAGGAGAAGGTAGGGCAGGATTGGCGGGGAGATCAGAGAAGGCTCTCTAGAGTAGGTGATTCTAAGCAGAGCAGATCAGCGTTAGCCACGTGAGGGTGTTAGCCAGTGACCGCAGAAAGAAATCCGGACACTGTCATTCCTGACAAGCAGCAGGGCCAGCCGCCAAAGGGAGGAGGGACAAGAGGCAGAGACCAGGAGCAAGGGCCACACAGACCCAAGGGGCCGCCGGCCAGGTGCAGTGTAGAGGCAGAGAGGTTTACCCTTCCCCTGACTTTCTTGGGCAATAGATACTGCATAAAGCTTGGAAAAAACTTATGGCATGAAATTGACAGCATCTATGAAATTGAGTACTCCAAAAAGCCTGATGGAAAGGTTTCAGTCTGTGAGCAGGTGTGAGCCTGTTATTTTCTGGCTTTCGGAGAGGCCCTTTGAGATGCCCCCAGGATGCTGAGCCCAGCCTTGGCTAATCGGTTTCTAATTAGGTTGGGGCGGGATTGGGCTGTGGGCTCCCCATTGCTTGTACACTCCCTCTTGGTAGAGCTGGGCCTGCTGGCTAACAACGAGCTGAGCCGTGAAGAGAATGCTTTCAGAAAAGGATCTTTTTCTTTTCTAAAAGCTAGCTCTGCTCTGGGAAAGCTCTGGCCACATCTTCCCCACCTGGTGAGAGAGGAGATGCTCTTTATTTTGCTTGCCTTACCCACACCGTAAGCCTCTGCTGTGACTTAGGTTGTTCAGAAGTTTGCTTTATGCGGCTTTGACCTCCCCACTCTTTGAGGGAAATTCACAGTGTCTGACACTCTGGGACCTAGAACTGAGCTTCCTTGTGCTCTGAGGTATATAGAGTAAAGTAAAAAGCAATATAGGTAGTCCATGGCTTCAAAGAGCTTACAATTTAATTGAGGCTATAAAATTTGTACACCCAAAGTAATTAGGGAAATTAATTAAAGTTCTGTTACTTACAAGCAACAGAAAGCAGGTCTTTTTTCTTAATCAAAAAGAGAAAATGACAGGTATCATACAAAAGAGAAGGGGAGTTTGACAGCCAGAATGCGAGGTATAAAGGATCCAGCTCAGGACATGTGGCCCTTCTCTGCAGAGCTGTCAGGCAGGGGCTTGGACTGGCCCCAGCAGGGTGGTGGGATTACAGTGCTCCTTTGCCTACAGTGAGTGGAATGAAGGGGGCAGGGAGCGATTAGCTCTATTTAGAAAAGCATTTATTAGGGGTGGGGATACTCTCCCCACCTGGAGTATAGAAAACTTAAGAACAACATGAAAACTACCCAATAGCTCACCTCCCAGAGGCAGCCACTGTTGTGCTTTTGATGTATATTGTTTCAGCCTTGTTTCCTGCATATATCATGAGTATGTATATTCCCCACAAAGCTGAGATCTTACAGTTTTTATACAGTATTGTATCCTTCTCTTGTCACTTACCATTGTACTGTGAACATTGAACTACCATTGAAAAGTCTTTGAAAACATGGTTTTTAGTGACTGAATAGTATTTTATCCTGTAACTTCCCCATATATTATTTGCCAGTCCCCTATTGATGGACATTTAAGTCATCTCAATTTTTTCATTAACTACCCTGTAATAAACATCATTGTACATGGTCTGAATTATTGTCTGAATTTCTGACTAAAAGGAAGGCTTCAACCAAGCATCTAAGACAGATTCATCTTCACCTGGATGATTCTGCCTAGCCAAAATGCTGTTCCTATTAACTTTGATATTTTATATAGGGCATTTAATCTCTTTCACTCCATGATCAGGGCACCATTTTATAAACCATTGACTGCTTAGTGTTCTAAAGAGAACAACTTAGATGCTGAAAGAAAGCCTAAATTAATATCCGACCAATTATTTTTTCTTGCTCCCCAGCAACGAATTTACTTTGTGGAGGTTAAGTAGTCAACTTATTGCATTCTTATTTTAATAGAATTTGCCATGGATTAGGAGAGAAAATCCTGTCTGGGAAGAAGATGAGATCTAGGAGACCAGGAGGGATCCTATAAGCTTCTGGTTTTTAATTGTTTTTAATTTAATAAACACCACATGTCAGGCACTGTTCTAAGAGTTTTTTGTGTTTTTTTTAAAGATTTATTTATTTCTCTCCCCTTTCCTCCCCCTGCTCTCATGTGTTCATTCACTGTGTGTTCTTCTGTGTCCACTTGCATTCTCTGCGGCACTGGGAATCTTTGTCTCTTTTTGTTGCGTCATCTTGCTGCATCAGCTCTCCATGTGTGTGGCACCACTCCTGGGCAGGCTGCAGTTTCTTCATATGGGGCAGCTTTCTTTACTGGGTGCACTCTTTGCCCGTGGGGCTCCCTTACACAGGGGACATCCCTGCGTGGCACGACACTCCTTGCATGCAGCAGCACTGTGCATGGGCCAGCTCACCACATGGCCAGGAGGCTCTGGGTTCGAATTCTGGACCTTCTGTATGGTAGGCAGACACTCTATCAGTTGAGCCACATCTGCTTCCCCTAAGAATTTATTTTATTTTTAAAGATTTATTTTTTATTTATTTCTCTCCCCTTCCCCACCTCCCCGCCCCAGTTGTCTGATCTCCATGTCCATTCACCATGTGTTCTTCTGTGACCACTTGTATTCTTGTTCAGTGGCACCGGAAATCTGTGTCTTTTTGTTGCATCATCTTGCTGCATCAGCTCTCCACGTGTACCGTGCCACTCCTGGGCAGGCTGCACTTTCTTCTTGCTGGGCAGCTCTCCTTATGGGGCACACTCCTTGCGTGTGGGGCTCTCCTATGCGGGGGACACCCCTGTGTGGCACGGCACTCCTTGCACACATCAGCAATGCACGTGGGTCAGCTCATCACATGGGTCAGGAGGCCCTCGGTTTGAACCCTGGACCTCCCATATGGTAGGCGGATGCTCTATTCATTGAGCTAAGTCCACTTCCCTCCCTAAGAATTTTATAAATATTAAGTAACTTAATTCTCCTACCAACCCTATGAGACAGGTACTATTTATTACCTTCATTTTATGGATAAGGAAACTGAGTCACAGAGATGGTAAACAACTAGCTTAAATTACAGGTCTAGTAAGGGTGGAGCTGAGATTTGCGTCCAGACAGTCTGGTGCTCAATAACTACACCTTGATTCCATGACTATATTTGGATGTATATTTGGAAGTTAGGATGTTCGAAAATGCCCGAACACGCTCATCAAAGAGCACCAAGCTAATATGCCTGTTTTCCTTTGACCGGATTTTAGTATTCCCTGTCTTATAGAACCTAAGCATCAGCCTTATGCTCAGGATCTTGAAAAGAGATGATCCTGGACTCCCTGCATGGGCCCTAAATGCAAGGATAAGTGTCCTTATAAGAGACCAAGAGGAGAAGGCCCTGTGAAGGAGGAGGCAGAGGTTAGAGTTACACAGCCACAGGCCATGGAATGCCTGGAGCCTCTGGAAGCTGGACAAGGCAAGGAGCAGTTCTCTCTGGGGCCTTCAGGGAGCTCGGCCCCACTCACACCTTGTTCTGGCCTCCAGAGCTGCAGGAGGACGTTACTGTTGTGTTATGCCACCCGTTTGTGGTACAGCAGCCCTAGGACACCAATAAGAAACTTGTTATCTTTTATCTTTAGTACTAGCACAGTGCTTGAGACATATTAGGCTTTTTAAAAGACTGAATTAGTTAATAGATTAATACATGGGGATGATGAAATAAAATTTTAAATTGTTTCCATGTAACTTGAACTGAACATTATGAAATTGTACTTGATAATTTTTGAGTATGAAGGTTATCTAGAAAGAGAACTACTTGTTGAGTCTCTACTGTGTACTGGACACCAAGATAAGTTTCATTCATAAACTATACCACAGTGGAAGGAAGTGTCATAGATTACAATGGCAAAAGCAAGGTCTTTGGAGTCAAATTTGAGCCCTGATTCTTATTCGCTGTACGATCTTCAGCAAGTGACGTATCTGAAAAGTGGGGAAACAAGTCTTATCTCCTTGCTCTGTTCTGAGGGTTAAAGGAGATGATGTATGAACTAGCTCAGCCGAGAAAATTTCAACAAACAATAGTTATTATGTGCATAACAAAGCGGATGGAGAGTGCCGGAACTGGAAGCTAAGGCCTTCCCTGTGAACAAAAAGCGCTAAGAAGCCAACTTCAGAAGTTCAGAGAACTGCGGAGTTTGGCCAGGTGAGTCCCTGTAGGGCTTGCTGGGAAGTTCCAAATTCAATTCCATCTCCCTCCCTACCCACACTCCCAACTGTCTCCTCCAAGTAGACTGGGAGTAGGAGAAGGTCTCCTTTGTGTGTTTGCAAAGAAGAGCCTTTGTTTTCCTTTCCACCATGTCCCTGTGGGGTAGAGGAGCAGGTGTGGAGGGGGCCTACAAGATTGATCCTGAAGTGGGGGGCGTGGGGGCACCTGAACTGAGCCCCTGTCCATACTGAGTTGGGGACTGTGTCATAGGAAAATTGCCATGCTGCCGGACTGGCAGATGTTCCGCTGCTAGGGAGTGGGAAAGGGGTGGGGGAGAGATGAGGGGTGGGAGAAGGTTTAATTGAGGACGGAGTTTGTCAGGGGTTCTTTTTTTTTGAGGTCTGAACCCTGGGCCTTTTGGGTGGGAAGCAGGTACTCAACCTCTTGAGCCACATCTGTTCCCCAAATCAGCGGTTCTTAACCTTTTTTGTTCCACGGACCCCTTTGGCAGTCAGGTGAAAACCACAGGCCCCTAACTATGTCCACGCTATACTGTGTATTATTTGCTAAATAAACCACACCCGCACCAACACGTCCCCACAGAATGTTGTTGTTTTTTAAAATTTAAATACAAGCTACTGGCCCCTTGTTAGGAACCCCCGGTTTAAGTTCTCTTGCCAGCATTCCCCCCAAAGGCTGCCTGGTGGAGGAGCCGCCGCAGCAGGCGGCGCGGGTGGGTTGCTCGTGGCAGAGGGCCGCCACTCCTGGTCTCCCATGCAAGGAATAAGCAGGAGGAATGCGCTCTCACGACCCTCCAAGGAGCCAACAAATGCGCTTCACGGGAGAGCCCCAAGTGGGATGTCTGCCACACACTGGGAACAAATGGCCTGTCGCTGTCAGACAGAGGAGCTGTGGTGAGCAGAGAGGATCACAAGCTTACAAACTGGCGGTCAAGTAAGATGAGACTTGCCTCCCCAAGGCAGTGCATGCTGGGAAGGGGGCGGCCCGGGTAGGACAGGAGGAAGCCAGGACGCCCTCCAGGCCTTGCAGCACAGGAACGAAGCTACGCATTTAAAACTGCAGTTTCACTGGGCATTATGTCCTTGATCTGACAGTCCTAGAAAGTAAGGAAAAATATTTAAAATAGATATAAGGTTGAAATTTGAAAATGAACAGGGCTGAGTCTTAAGGAGCAAAAGTAACTGGTTAATAACAGAAGGTGGCTGAAGAGTTATGGAACTGCGCTGATACGTCATTAAGGGAGCTGATACCCAGTGAAAAATGGGGGGTTGACATAAGCACAGCTTGAGGGCAGTTATAGGAAAAATGAAACCATTTCATGTTTATGCCTCCAGTAAGCTGAGACTCCCAATAAGACAGTTTTATAGTTAGGACCAACTGACTTGCTCAAGAGATGAGCAAACGGAAGCCCAGAGAATTTATGTGATTTGTGCAAGTTCGACACAACTGGTACCTGACAGAACCAGAATCTGAACCCAAATCTATTTGACTCAAGAAGCCATTGCTTAAATAACATAGTGAACCTGGAGTTGGATGAGGATCGTGTTTAATAATACAAATACAAGAGTGTTCTTCTATGAGCTAGAACAAATGTATGCCACTATCACAAGGTGGTAAGAATATAGTGATGCATGGGAAAATACCATTAATGTAACTTGTGGACTATAGTTAACAGTAACAGTGTAGTATTCTTCATCAATGTCAAAGAAGGTACCATATCAACACTAAAAGTCAATAACCAGGGGAATTGGAGTTTTTCCTTTGTACTAAGGAAAGCATTCAAAGGTTTACTGGGGTGATGACTGCACAACTCTGTGATGAAAGTGAGAGCCACTGAGTATACATTTTGGATAGAACGTATGAGGCATGGACTGTGTAACACAGTGAGCCATGTGGTAGAAGACGGACTGTGGTTAACAGTACAAAGATGAGAGTGTTCCCTCATGAATTATAACAAATGTACAATACTAATACATGGTGTTAATAATAGGGGGTGTGTGGAAAATATATCCACCAAGTGTACGCTATGGGCAATAGTGGTCATAGTCTGATCGTGTTCTTTCATAATCTGAAACAAATATTCCACAACAATGTAAGGTATCATAAAAATAAAACTTTAAAAAGTCTATTGCTCTTGAATAGGGAGATAATGCTTAATGGTTACGGAGTTTCTGTTTGGGGTGATGGAAAAGTTTCCGTAATGGATGGTGGTAAGGGTAGCATAACACTTTGAGTGTGGTAAACACACCACTGAATTGTATAACTGAAAGTGGTAGAAATGGGAAATGTTGTGTTGTATATATGTTACCATGTTATGGTTCTACTGAACCATAATGCTTTCAGAAGTTGTCTTTGATGCTGGTAGACTGAATCCCTAAAATAAAGCTATCCTATCAGAATAGCCCAGAGAATTCCACCCGCCTTAAAGGGCAGATGAAGAGAGGCAGGGCTGGGGTGTGGAGGGCAGTGGTTCGTGGAAAGGAGGCCGGGTGGACCCTCAGGGCCCAGGCCCCACAGGCGGCTCCTTCCTGGCCTGGCCGGTGAGCAGGGTGGACACCTGGACGGGGGACACTTCGCGTCTCCTTTTCTCTCAGTTGCTGAGCAGCCCAATGACGGTGGCTCGTAGAATGTTTATTTTGCTGCAATTTCTGCGGCTCCACTGTGATGTCTGTGGTTTGTATTTCTGTATTTTAATTAAATGTCATTGCTTTGTGCCTGTACTTGTTGTGCTTGAGCCCCGAGGCTGTTTTAGTAAAGGGCACAATTTTGTAAATCTAATGAAGAAAAAGAAAACAAAACCACCTGTTCAGCAAGACCATGCTGGCCAGCTCCAAGCTCCCCCCGACCCCTGCCTCCCCCGAGGCTACAAAGGATGGTCTGGGGGCTGTCCAGCACGGCGGGTCACGTCCACCTCCCAAGGTAACGCGGCCCTGGCTTTGGGGTGCTGAGAACAGTTATCGTAACTGGACCGGGCAGCCTCTTGGGGTGTGGCGGAAGACACAGCCTGCAGAAAGCAGCAGTTTGCCAAAACACAGTAGGTGCACATGTGCGAAAGAAGCAAAACTTACTAATGAGTAATCCTTGCCTTGGCCTCTCCATTCCCACCACCTGTTAAAGAAAGACATGTCTTTTTACCACTCAACTTCCTACCATTCCTCGCCCATACAGAGATTTCCATATTTGCCAACCTGTCTCCGGGGATTTCGAGAGGCAGGATTAGGAGAATGGTACATAGAGACAGGCCTGGAAGGCAGACGGGAAGAGAGAGGACAACTAAAACGGCAAAGGTTTGTGGGCTGGGGCTCGGAGGAGCAGTTTGGAGACAGTTGAGAGTGAGATACAGAAACCGTTTCAGAGTGTGAAAGAAAGGTGTTTAAGAGGGTTGAGGTGGATTATGAATTGGATCCCTTAATGTTTTTCAAGAGCTCTAGGTGAAGATTGGAGTTTATTTTATTTTTTTTAAAGATTTATTTTTTTAATTTCTCTCCCCTTCCCGCCACCCTCCTCCCCACTCCCATTGCTGTGTGTTCTTCTGTGTTCAGTTGAATTCTCGGTCGCATGGGATATCTGTGTCTCTTTTTGTTGCATCATCTTGCCATGTCAGCTGTGTGTGCGGCGCCACTCCTGGGCGGGTTGTGCTTTTCTCGTACTGGGTGGCTCAATGCGGGACTCATTCCTTGCATGTGGGGCTCCCCTATGCAGGGGACACCCCAGCGTGGCACAGCACTCCTTGCGCACGGCAGCACTGCACATGGGCCAGCTCACCACACGAACCAGGAGGCCCCCCTGGGTGTGAACTCTGGACCTCCCATCTGGTAGGCAGATGCTCTATCAGTTGAGCCAAATCTGCTTTTCTGGAGTTTATTTTTATTTTTTTGCTTATATTTGCATTTTTTTGGTCTTTATTATTATTTTTTAATATTACATTCAAAAAATATGAGGTCCCCATATACCCTTCTCCCCCCTCACCCCACTCCTCCCCCCATAGCAACAATCATATCCATCATCATGGGACATTCATTGCATTTGGTGAATACATCTCTGAGCACCACTGCACCTCATGGTCACTGGTCCACATCATAGCCCACACTTTCCCACGTTCCACCCAGTGGGCCATGGGAGGACATACAATGTCCAGTAGCTGTCCCTGCAGCATCACCCAGGACAACTCCAAGTCCCGAAAACGCCTCCACATCTCATCTCTTCCTCCCATTCCCCACACCCAGCAGCCCCCGTGGCCACTTTCTCCACACCAATGCCACATTTTCTTCGGTTACTAATCATTATAGTTCATGAATAGAATATCAGTAAGTCCACTCTAATCCATATTTTATTCCTCCATCCTGTGGACCTTGGAATGGTTGTGTCCACTCCACATCTATATCAAGAGGGGGCTTAGATTCCACATGGATGCTGGGTGCAATCCTCCTGCTTATAGTTGTAGGCACTCTTGGCTCCATGGTGTGATGGTTGACCTTCAACTCTGTGTTAGCTGAGTGGGGTAAGTTCAATAAATCAAAGTGTAGGAGCTGAAGATTGTTGAGGCTCAGGGCCTGGCTATCATATGGTCAGTCCAGAGATTCAGATCCCCTGGGTATATATTAAATGCCAGCATCAACTACAGTTCTAGTAAAAGTAACAGGAGACACTTATGAAAAAAAGATCACATCTGAGTCCAGCTCCATCACACAGAAATACATGAAATGGCACTGAACTCCATCTGCCATGAACATAGAACCTGTGGGTCTCTGTAGCCCTCAGAAGAACCAGTACCTGGGGTTGTATCTACTTTATCTGTCTCTGGAACTCTACTGAGGTGTGCATTAGGGCAATCCCTCTGATAACCTCCCAGCTCTGTTTGGAGACTCATAACCATATAAACTCATTTGTCCTTTCCATTTCCCCCTTGATTCAGGTCAAAAAACATTTTTAACTCCTGGTATTATATGTAGACTGAGATATTCTGCTGGTCCAAGTTGACCCTTTTATTCAAGGTCATTTTCTAGTTACATCATCAGCTGGTACTTGGTAGTAATCCCTCGGCACCAATGACTCCCGGGGATGAGCCTCCCTGGAGTTTATTTTTAATAACTTGACTTGGGCAGTTTGGTAGGTGTCATAGCTACTAGGACTGGATCATGGGCCCCTGGGGTATATTCTGCACATGTGCAGTCAGGCTATGAGCACCCACACTGTCCCTGAGACATGTGGGAGCCTCATCTACCTCGCCATTAGGCCCCACACTTCCCCTGACTGTGGGTTCCCTGAAATGCCCTTGATATCCACAATGATCTGGTTTCAGGTGAGATGTTGGGAGGGTGGAGATGGACGCCAGGTTCTCCTCCCACATCCTCTAAGGAGAGGCTGGCCCCCAAAAAAGGAATCCTTTCTTCAAGTTGGAGGCAAGCTGAACTACTCACCCCTCCAAACACCCTCTGAAACTTCAAACGTCTTAGGCCCCTGAAGTGTCCACCCCAGCACTCTCCCCCAGGTATCAGACGCTAATAGCCTTTCTTTTTTTTTTTTTTTTTTAATATTTATTTATTATTATTATTTTTTAATTACATTAAAAAAAATATATGAGGTCCCATTCAACCCCACCGCCCCCGCCCCCCACTCCCTCCACAGCAACACTCTCTCCCATCATCGTGATACATCCATTGCACCTGGTAAGTTCATCTCTGAACATCACTGCACCCCATAGTCAATGGTCCACATCATAGCCCAGACTCTCTCACGTTCCATCCAGTGGGCCCTGGGGGGATCTACAGTGTCCCGTAATTGTCCGTGAAGCACTATCCAGGACAACTCCACGTCCCGAAAACGCCTCCACATCTCATCTCTTCCTCCCGTTCCCCACACCCAGCAGCCCCCATGGCTACCGTTCCCACACCCATTCCACATTTTCTCTGTGGACATTGGATTGGTTGTGTCCATTGCACACCTATGTCAAGTGAGGGCTTAGATTGCACATGGGTACTGGATGCACTCTTCCCTCTTCTAGTTGTAGACACTCTAGGCTCCATGTTGTGGTGGTTGACCTTCTTCAACTCCATGTTAGCTGAGTGGAGTAAGTCCAATAAGTCAAAGTGTAGGAGCTGAAGTCTGTTGAGGCTCTGGGCCTGGGTGTCATATTATCAGTCCAGAGATTCAAATCCCCTACATATATCTTAAACCCAGCACCAACTACAATTCCAATAAAGTAGCATGCAAGTCTTGTGAAAAGAGATCCCCTCTGAGTCCATTTCCATCACGCAGAAACACCAGCTCCAAAGAAGGGCCATCTGTCATGGCAGTGAACCCCTTCTGCCATGACCATAGAACCCGTGGGTCTCTTTATCCCTCAAAAGAACCAATACCTGGGGTTGTATCTACCTTATCTGTCTCTTAGACTCTGTTCAGTTGTACATAGGGGTATTCCTTCTGACAACCTCCAGACTCTTTTTTAGAGACTCACAGCCTTATAATCTCATTTCTCTTTTCCATTTCCCCCTTACATTAGGTCAAATCGCTTCCCGAAGTCATGTTATTATATGTAGACAGGTATATTCTGCTGTTCCGCATTGAATCTTTAATTCAAGGTCATTTTCTAGTTGCTTCTTCAGCTGGTATGTGGTAGTGATCCCTCGGTGCCAGGGAGGCTCATCCCCGGGTGTCGTGTCCCACGCTGGGGGGAATGCATCACATCTACACGCTGAGTTTGGCTGTGAGAGTGGCCACATTTGAGTAACATGAAGGCTGTCAGGAGGAAACCCCCAGGCACAATGCTACTCTAGGCCTTGTTCTTATTGCAGGTGCATAGGCTCAAAAGTGTAGCCATTAGTATCAAGAGCCCACTGTTGGGCCCTCCTTCCTTCCTGGTTCTTGCCGTTGCACCTGGAGGATTGCCACTGCTCTCCCAGGGCCCACAACAGTGACCCCCCGGCCAGGAGCCCAGTACCCCCCCAGCTGTTGTTTTTAATTGTTTCCACTATGAGTATATATAGATATTACCATATACCCTGGGCATATGCCCTGTATAACTCCCTGTCAACCATATATATCCTGTCAATAACATCCCATATCAGTATTCCTCCGCTGCCATTGTTGAACCACTCTGTGATCCAAAACTTCCCGAAAAGTGAATCCCAACATAATGTCAGCTTCAGAAGAGTCTTAGATCACCAAAATTCATATATACAATATACAGTATTTCCCCAGATCCACCATAAAACCTTTTCCCTTCCACAGCAATAATCTTTTAACTTATTCATATCATATTTCCTGAAACTGATGTACAGATTCCGAAACTATAGTTTTCAAACAAGGTAACATTTGTGCTTACTATGTGGTCCATACTTTAGGTTGTACAGTTTTCTAAATTTTTTAGTTATCCTATGTTTTGTCTTATGGTTTTCATTATTAGTCTGTCATCCCCTATATGTTTTTGGTGTAATATTAGCTGTTTTATATTCATCCTCGTGTACTCTCACATAACTCCTCTTTTGCCCCCTTATTTACCTTTGTTCCATCCATTGCACGTCCATTTTCCCCTCCCCTTAGGGCCCACAACGCCTGCCAATCTAATGCCCTGGGAGCCGTCCTTTCTCACGAGAGATACAGTTCTCTCTATTCGACGGCATTAGTCTTCCCCAGGATATGGGTCCACCCCACCCAATGGTAGAACCCACCTTGGCAAAATGAGCCTTCAGCTATTCCCTCCGGAGTCCTCCCGCATCAGACCATACCCCCTGAGCGTCCTAACCAGGTAACCCTCCTACTTATACTTTGATACGTTTTACTCAACATTTAGTTCTCAATGAACTTCTGGCACTCTCCCATGTTTGTATGTTGCCCCTCCCTCCCACCTATTTCTTGGACCATATTTCCCCTCTTCCCATCCCCAGGCCCCTCAAACCCAGAAAACCCCACCCGAAGGTAACCCCTTGCCCCCATTTTGTCCCTTCTTTGTGCTCATACTTACCCCCAGCTCATCACAGATTCCACCCCTACAGACATTAACTCACATCCTTCCTCCACCCCCCGATTTCCAGTAAGCCACTTTTCCAGACTCTAGCTCTCTGAGGCAGTTAACTTATTTCATATCATTGAGGTCATATAGTATTTGTCCTTCAATGCCTGGGTTGCTTCACTCAACATAAGATTCTCAAGGTTCATCCATGTTATCACGTGCGATTGTAGTGTATTGGTTCTTACAGCTGAGTAGTATTCCATTGTGTGTATATACCACATTTTATTGATCCACTCATCTGTTGATGGACTTTTGGATTGATTCCACCTTTTAGCGATGGTGAACAATGCTGCTATGAACATTGGTGTACATATATCGGTTTGTGTCCTTGTTTTCAGATCTGATGGGTATATACCCAGCAGTGGTATTGCTGGGTCATATGGCAAATCTATGGATAATTTTTTGAGAAACTGCCAAACTGTCCTCCAGAATGGTTGGATCCTTCTGCATTCCCACCAGCAATGGATGAGTGTTCCCCTTTCTTCACATCCTCTCCAGCATTTGTATTCTACTGTTTTTTTCATGGCTGCCAATCTTATGGGAGTAAGATGGTATCTCATTGTAGTTTTGATTTGCATTTCCCTGATAGCTAGGGATTTGGAGCATTTTTTCATGTGCTTTTTAGCCATTTGTATTTCTTCTTTGGAGAAGTGTCTGTTTAAATCTTTTTCCCATTTTTTAAATGGGTTGTTTATCTTTTTGTTTTCGAGATCTATGAGTTCTTTATATATGCAAGTTATAAGTCTCTTATCAGATATATGGTTGCCAAATATTTTCTCCCATTGTGTGGGTTCCCTTTTTACTTTCTTGACAAACTCCTTTGAGGTGCAGAAGGCTTTAATTTTGAGGTAGTCCCATTTATCTATTTGTTCTTTTGCTGCTCGTGCTTTTGGTGTGATATTCATGAAGCCATTTCCTATTACAAGGTCCTGTAGATGTTTCCCTACACTGCTTTCCAAGGTCTTTATGGTCTTGGCTCTTATATTTAGGTCTTTGATCCATCTTGAGTTGATCTTTGTATAAGGTGTGAGATGGTAATCCTCTTTCATTCTTCTACATATAGCTATCCAGTTCTCCAGGCACCATTTGTTGAATAGGCCATTCTCTCCCAGTTGAGAGGGTTTGGTGGCTTTATCGAATATTATATGGCTATATACATGAGGTTCTATATCTGAACTTTCAATTCGATTCCATTGGTCTGTGTGTCTCTCCTTATGCCAGTACCATGCTGTTTTCACTACTGTAGCTTTGTAGTATGTTTTGAAGTCAGGAAGTATGATTCCTCCTATTTCGTTTTTCTTTTTCAATATGTCTTTGGCTATTCGGGGCCTCTTTTTATTCCAAATAAATTTCATAGTTAGTTTTTCTAGTTCCTTAAAGAAGGCTGTGTTGATTTTTATTGGGATTGCATTGAATGTGTAGATCAGTTTTGGTAGGATAGACATCTTAATAATATTCAGTCTTCCTATCCATGAACAGGGAATATTCTTCCATTTATTTAGGTCTTCTTTGATTTCCTTGAACAATCTTGTATAGTTCTCGATGTATAAGTTTTTTACCTCTTTAGTTAAATTTATTCCTAAGTATTTGATTTTTTTATTTACTATTGTGAATGGTATTTGTTTCTTGATTTCCTCCTGATCTTGCTCATTATTGGTGTATAGAAATGATACTGATTTTTGCGCATTGATCTTATAACCTGCGACTTTGCTATACTCATTTATGAGTTCTAGGAGCTTTGTTGTAGATCTCTCAGGGTTTTCTATATATAGGATCATGTCATCTGCTAATAATGAAATTTTGACTTCTTCCCTTCCAATTTGAATGCCTTTTATATCTGGTTCTTGTCTCAGTGCTCGAGCCAGTACTTCCAAGACAATGTTAAATAGGAGCGGAGACAATGGGCATCCTTGTCTTGTTCCTGATTTTAGAGGGAAGGATTTCAGGATTTCGCCATTGTAAACAATGTTGGCTTTAGGTTTTTCATATATACTCTTTATCATGTTCAAAAAGTTTCCTTGTATTCCGATCTTTTGGAGTGTTTTTATCAGGAAGGGGTGCTGTATTTTGTCAAATGCCTTTTCTGCATCTATAGATATAATCATGTGGTTTTTTTCTCTCAATCTGTTTATATGGTGTATTACATTGATTGATTTTCTTATGTTGAACCATCCTTGCATACCTGGAATAAATCCCACTTGGTCATGGTGTATAATTCGTTTAATGTGTTGTTGAATACGATTAGCAAGTATTTTGTTAAGTATTTTTGCGTCTAGGTTCATTAGAGAAATTGGTCTGTAATTTTCCTTTCTTGTGGTGTCTTTGTTTGGCTTTGGTACTAGGGTAATGTTGGCATCATAGAAGGAATTAGGCAGTGTTCCTTCTGTTTCGATTTTTTGGAATAGTTTCAACAGGATTGGTGTTAGTTCTTTCCGGAATGTTTTGTAGAATTCACCTGTGAAGCCGTCTGGCCCTGGGCTCTTCTTAGTTGGGAGATTTTTAATGACTGATTCTATCTCTTTGCTTGTGATTGGTTTGTTAAGATCATCAATTTCTTCTTTTGTCAGTATGGGCTGCTTATGTATTTCTAGGAATTTGTCCATTTCCTCTAAATTGTCATTTTTGTTGGAATATAGTTTTTCAAAGTATCCTCTTATGATAGTCTTTATTTCTGTGGGGTCAGTGGTGATTTCACCTTTCTCATTTCTTATTTTGTGTATTTGCATCTTTTCTCTTTTTTTCTTTGTTAGTCTCGCTAAAGGTTTGTCAATTTTGTTGATCTTCTCAAAAAACCAGCTCTTGGTCTTGTTTATTTTTTCAAGTGCTTTCTTATTTTCTATTTCATTTAGTTGTGCTCTTATCTTTGTTATTTCCTTCCTTCTTCTTCCTGTTGGGTTACTTTGTTGTTGTTTTTCTAATTCCTTCAAATGTGCAGTTAATTCTTCAATTTCTGCTCTTTCTTCTTTTTTGATATATGAATTTATGGCTATAAATTTCCCTCTCAGTACCGCTTTTGCTGCATCCCATAAATTTTGGTATGTTGTGTTATCATTATCATTTGTTTCAAGGTAGTCATTGATTTCTTTTGAGATTTCCTCTTTGACCCACTGTTTTTCTAAGAGTGTGCTGTTTAATTTCCAAATTGTCGTGTGAAGTCTGGGTCTCTGTCCCTTGCAAATTTCCAGCTTGACTCCACTGTGGTCAGAGATATTGTTTTGTATGATTTCGATCTTTCTGAATTCATTAAGCCTTTCTTTGTGGCCTAGCATATGGTCAATCTTGGAGAATGTTCCATGTGCGCTTGAGAAAAATGTATATCCTGCTGTGTTTGGGTGTAATGATCTATATATGTCTATTAGATCCAGCTCTTCTAATATACTGTTCAAATGTTTTGTTTCTTTAGTGATTCTCTTTTGAGATGTTCTGTCCAGAGTTGATAGTGGTGTATTAAAATCCCCCACTATAATTGTAGATGCATCTATTCTTTCACTTAGTTTTTCCAGCGTTTGCCTCACATATTTAGAGGCGCCCTTGTTAGGAGCATAAATATTTATGATTGTTCGATCTTCTTGACAAATTGTCCCTTTCACTAAAATATAGTATCCTTCTTTGTCTCTCACAATTGTTTCGCATTTAAAGTCTATTTTGTCTGATATTAATATAGCTACTCCTGCCTTTTTTTGGTTGTTGTTTGCTTGTATGATTGTTTTCTAGCCATTCACTTTCAACCTCCATGAGTCTCTGGGTCTAAGATGTGTCTCTTGTAGGCAGCATATAGATGGGTCGTATTTCCTTATCCAGTGTCCCAGTCTGAATCTTTTGATAGGTGGGTTTAATCCATTGACATTCAGTGTTATTACGTTTAGAGAGTTATTTATGGTAGCCATATTTTGGTTGGATTTGTGTTTGTTATATTTTGTTTGTATTATTTTATTTTCCCCTTCTATTTTTGTCTTTCTTGTTGCTTTTACACTCTCCTCCATCTCTGACTGTCCTGTTTTTTCCTTTCTTCCTGCAGAATTCCCTTAAGAATTTCTTGAAGGGGAGGTTTCTTGTTGATATACTCTTTCAGTTTCTGTTTATCTGTGAATATTTTGAACTCTCCATCATTTTTGAATGCTAGTTTAGCTGGATAGAGTATTCTTGGTTGGAAATTTTTTTCCTTTAGTACCTTGACTATATCATACCACTGCCTTCTTGCCTCCATCGTTTCAGATGAGAAATCAGCACTTAATCTTATGGAGTTTCCCTTGTATGTGATGGTTTTCTTTTCTCTTGCTGCTTTTAGAATTTTTTCTTTGTCTTGAGCATTGGATAATTTGACAAGTATATGTCTTGGGGTGGGCCTGTTGGGGTTTATGACCAGTGGAGTGCGCTGTGCTTCTTGGATATGTACATCTGTCTCTTTCAGTAGATTTGGGAAGTTTTCATTCATTATTTCCTGAAACACTCCTTCTGACCCCTTTCCCTTCTCTTCTCCTTCTGGAATGCCTATAATACATATGTTTGAGCGTTTTGCGTTATCATTCAGGTCCCTAAGTCCTATCTGGATTTTTTCTACCTTTTTATTGACCACTTCTACTATCTGTTTGATTTCCAATGCACTGTCTTCCACATCACTAATTCTCTGCTCTGCCTCTTCTAGTCTGCTGATATTTGCTGCAAGTGTATTTTTTATTTCTTGAATTGTGGTGTTCATTTCCATCATATCTGTTATTTTTTTGCGCATGTCTGCAATTTCCCCTCCGAGTGTTGTCTTCACGCTGTTAACCTCTTTCATTACTTCATCAAATTTGTCGGTGATAAATGTTCTGAGATCTTTCATTGCTTGTGCGAAGTCCTGCCCCCCTTCCTGATTTTCAGTTTGTTGATTGGATTCAACCATGTTTTCCTGATTACTGGTTTGGTTTGTAGATTTTTGTTGCTGTCTTGTCAACATTTTTTCTTGACGGGTTTAATCAGTTCCTTAGCTTCTTTGTCTAGTCTTGGAGATTAATTAGCTGTTGTTTTTGCGTAAGTGTTATATCTTCTCTTTGTCACTTTGTTCTTCTTATTCCAATTTCTTATTGCTAGTTAAGCTCACTTTAAAGGAAATTATTAGTGCTGGGGAAAGTCAATTGTGTAAGGAAGGAAAAAGTGTGAAGTAGTATTGGTGATATATGTTTACAAAGCAACAATATGAGTTCTGGGAGGATGGAGGTTAGATCATGTAAATTGTGTAGAGTTATAGTAGTAGGAAAGTACCTATAATGAGGTAGACGACTGAATATGGGAGGAATGTGGTACGTACTAAGAGGCTATTGTTTTCGTGAGAGAGGGAAAGAGAAAAGAAAGGTAATAGTTTCAGGGACGAATACCAGATGGAAAACTAAACAAAGGTATTAGAAATTAAGAGTTAGACACTTTGTGGATCAAAGAAAGGGAGATGGAATATAGGAGAGATAGCAGATGGTGGAGGATATCAAGTTGTAGGGGAAAGGGGATAGTGTAGATAGGCTAAATCTATTCACAGAGAAATGAGGCAGTGGAGGGTGAGGAAACCCAGCAAATGTGAGGTATTTCCTGTAGGACCTATTGTATTATTAAGGTAAAATAGTATAAGAAGAATATTGGGGACAAGAAAGAGAGGATTGAAAAAAAAAAAAAAAAGAACAACAAGAACAACAACTACAACAAAAAATAAAAAAAATAAAAAAAAAAAAACAAAGAACAGAAACCCCACCGCCAGGCTCGGCTGGGCTCAGCTGGGCTCGGCCCCCCCCCCGCCCGCTGCGGCTCAGCCAGGCTCGGCCGGACTCAGCTTCCCCGCCCACCGCCCGCCACCGCGGCGCAGCGCGGCTCGGCTCTCCCGCCCGCCGCCCGCCGCCCGCCGCGGCACGGCTAGACTCGGCTGGGCTTGTCTCCTTCGCCCGCCGCCCGCCGTGGCACAGCGCGGCTCAGCTCTCCCGCCCGCCACCCGCCGCGGTGCTAGCTGCCTCGGCTCCGCCTACCCAAGGAGGGAGTCCTCCACACGTAGCTGGGATCTCCGTGTATATTTCACAGATGGATCCTCTCTGTTACCTTCCCTCCAAATCGATGTCCAGACACCTCCGGACCAGGAAAAATCCCGAAACAGCCGGTCCCAAAGAGTCTCCGACGCCTCCCAGCCGATTCCCCCCAGGAGCTAGTAACCGGGAAGTTCACTCAGCCGCCATCTTGCCTCCCCCTCCTGAAAAGTCCCAAATTATATCTTATAGACCAGTCCTTTCCGTTACCTTCCCACCAAATCGATGTCCAGACACTTCCTGCCCTGAAAAAATCCTGAAAAAGCCTGGTCCTGGAGAACCTCCAGCGGTGCCCAGCTGCCTCTTCCCAGGAGAGACGGCAAGGCAAGCTCACTCAGCCACCATCTTGCCGGAAGTCCGCAAAGAATTTATTGAGAAGCTCTCCCAATGGAGGGGGTCTGAAGAACAGACCGCTAATAGCCTTTCAACTTCCTCTATGCTCATACACTGATATGCAATTATACACCCATGCATAAACTTATGTTGATACTTGTGTACCCACATATTTAGGGTTTGGAGAGCCCATTGTTTGTTTTGGGGGAAAAAATGCATCTTGCATTCTCTGCATTTTCTATTTCTCACTCAAAAATGTGAAAATCCCTCTCAGGCACCTGATGTGGCTCTAATTCACTATTTGTATTGGCTGTATAATAATCCATGATGAGGCTCTTTCATAATTTTTCCCATTTCTCTGTTGATGGGCTTTTCCTTTGTTTTAAGTTCCTGCCCCTAAAAACAATGAAGGAATAAACATTCTTGTACATATAGCTTAATGTACTGCTGTTTTTGCTTCTACCATATTGATTGTTAAGATTGATAGGCAAGTATGTTTTTTAATTCATTAAATAATTACAAATTACTTTTAAAAGACTGAAACAAAGGCTGAAACATATTTTCAGCAGCAAAAATGAAGAGTACTTTTCCCCCACAGTCCTACAAGCAATAATTACTATCATTCTTGTTTCCATTTTTTTCCATTCTGATAGCCATAAAGTGATATTTTATTGTAAATTTAACTTGAAGTTCACTGAGTATGAGTGAACTTGAGCATGTTTTCAACAGTTTATAGGATTATATTTGGACTTGCTTTTTTGTGAATCATCTAGTCATAGTCTTTGCCCATTTTTCTACTGGGTTATTTAGTTTTCCTTGTCAATTTGTAGGAGCCCTTTAAAAATTATTGATATTTATCAATTATCTCTCATCTATATAACTATTTTCCTCCCAAATAAATTGTCTATTATTTTCGCTAAGCATTTTCAATTTAAATAAGTCAAATGTATCTTTTTGTTCAGAGGGTGTGGGTTTTCTGTTATGATAAGGAGGTCTCCAACCTATATATCCACTTAAATTTTCTTCTAAGATATTTATTGTTTTATTTTTTATAAATGTCAAAAGTCTTTAATAGATCTAGAATTTGGTTTTGTGTGTAATATAAGAGGGTTTTCAACTTTTTCTTCTAGATGATTGTAAGTTGAGCTAGTATCATTTATTAAATAATCTCTTCTTCCCCTCATGGATTTGAACTGTCAACTTTGTCATGTATTAAAAACTCACATGTACTGGGATCTTTTTTTCCCTCCCCCTCCCCCTGCCTTGCTGTTTTTGCTGTCTGTGTCCATTTGCTTTGTAATCTTCTGTGTCTATTTCTCTTTTTGTCTTCTCCTTTTTCTCCTCTAAGATTCACCAGGATTCGATCCTGGGGACCTCTGATGTGGAGAGAGGTTCCCTGTCACTGGTGCCACCTTGGTTCCTGGTTTCTGTTGCTCCTCACCTTGACTCTCCCCTTCGTCTCTCTTTTGTTGCATCATCATCTTGCTGTGTGACTCACTTGCTCGGGTACTGGCTCACCATGTGGGCACTTGGCTCACTGTGCAGACTCTTGGCTTGCCATGTAGGCATTGCCTTGCTGCATGGGGATGCCCTTTTTTTTTATCAGGAGGCCCCAGGAATCGAACCTGGGTCCTCCCATATGGTAGGTGGAAGTCCAATCACTTGAGCCATATCAGCTTCCCACTATTTTTTTTAAAATTCCTGTTCTGTTCCACTCATTTGTTCATCTGTTCCTGAACTAATACACAATGATTTGATTACAACAACTGATGTCTAATAAGATCAGGACTTTCACACTATTAATTTTTTTTGAAGATTTTATTTAGTTATTTATTCCCCCATCCCACCCCGTTGTTTGCACTCACTGTCTGCTCTCTATGTCTGTTCCTTGTGTGCTTATTTTTTTTTGGAGGCACCAGGAATCAAACCCAGGACCTCTCATGTGGGGGGGAGGTGCCCAATGACTTGAGCCACCTCTGTTCCCCGCTTGTTGTGTCTCTTGTGGTTCCTTGTTGTGCCTATTTCATTGCTTCATCTTGTTGTGTCACTCACCATGCCAGCCCATTGCATCAGCTCACTGTCTTGCTTGTCTTCTTTAGGAGGCACTGGGAACAAAACCCAAGACCTCCCATGTGGTAGGCAGGCATCCAAAAGCTTAAGCCACATCTGCATCCCCTCATACTGTCACTCTTTTCCATATATTTCCTTCTCTTCTGGATATCTGTTGTTCTACATAAATCTTTTCTTTTTTTGTTTTAAGATTATTTTTTATTTATTTCTCACCCCTTACCCCCCTCCCAGTTGTCTGTTCTCTGTGTCCATTCACTGTGTGTTCTTTGAGTCTGCTTGTATTCTTTTCAGCGGCACCAGGAATCTGTGTCTCTTTTTGTTGTGTCATCTTGCTGCATCAGCTTTTCGTGTGTGCGACGCCATTCCTGAGCAACCTGCACTTTTTCACACAGGGCAGCTCTCCTTATGTGGTGCACCCTTTGCACATGGGGCTCCCCTATGTGGGGGACACCCCTGCATGGCATGGCACTCTTGCACACATCAGCACTGCACATGGGCCAGCTCATCACATGTGTCAGGAGGCCCTGGGTTTGAACCCTGGTCCTCCCATGTGGTAGGCAGATGCTCTATCAGTTGAGCTAAATCTGCTTCCTTCCATGTAAATCTTAAGCACATTTTATCCATTTAAAAAATAAAAATTGTTGGGGGCAAAATAGATATATGGTATAAAAGTGAAGAGAGTAGTTCTCCCCTGGTGGGGTAGAGATTGAGGGTAACATACGTGGAAATTCTGGAGTGCTAGTATGTTCTATTTCTTTTTGGGACACTAGTTACATAGACACATTTATAATTTGTGTACTTTTCTGTATGTATGTTATAGTTAAATACAAAAGGTACTTAAAATAGAAAAGCCTGTTGGGATTATAATTGGAATTGTGTTATTTTTATATTCTGTAGGAGAATGAAAATTTTAATTAATTTTCTTAGAGATGTTGTAGGCTTACAGAGAAATCATACAGAAAATACAGAATTTCCATATATCTCTCTTAGTACCCACTGCTTCCCTTATTATTAACAGCTTGCATTAGTGTGGTACATTTGAAACAATTTGTTGAAACAGTATTATAATTATGCCATTAACTATAGTCCATAGTTTACATTAAGGTTCACTGTGTTATACAATATTATGAGTTTTAATCACTTGATTCTAGTAACATATATACAAACTAAAATTTCTCCATTTTAACCACATTCAAATACTTAATTCAGTGGTGTTAATTACATTTGCAATGTTGTGTTACTACCTCTACCATCCATTACCAAAAATTTTCTATCATCCCAAACAGAAACTACCAATTAAGCATTAACTTCCCATTTGCTACTCCCACCCCAGCCCCTCGTAACCTGTATTCTAGTTTCTGACTCTATGAATTTGCTTATTCTAATTATTTCTTGTAAGTAGGATCATACAATATTTTGTGACTGTTCTATTTCACTCAACATGATGTCTTCAAACTTCCCTAACCTGAGTTAGCCCCACTCCAACTACACATTAGTTTAAACCTGCCTGTATTTTGCTGCTGTAAAACTCCCAGAATGATTGCAGTTCAAGGAGACAGACTTTTAGGCCAGTGGGTCATCTGAGCTCCTTGCTACATACTAGCAAATAAATTCTTGCTCTCTTTGAAACCCAGGTGTCTCAGGATTTGTTTTTGAAGTGCTTCAGGCAGAAAAGAGCCCTCTTTTGCTCAGTATCAAGTACGGAATCTCCTTCCATTTATTTAGGTCTTCTTCGATTTCTTTTAACAATGTTTTGTAGTTTTCTGTATATAAATTATTTTATTTCCTTGGTTGAATTTGTTCCTAGACCTAGATATTTGATTCTTTCAGTAGCTATTGTAAATGGAATTTTGTGTGTCTTTTTTTCTTGATTTCTTCCCCCAATTGTTCATTATTAATGAATAGAAACACTACACTAAAACTAAATTTTGGGTGTTGATCTTGTACCCTGCCACTTTGCTGAATTAATTTATTAGGTCTAGGAGCTCTGTTGTGGAATTTTCAGGATTCTCTGTATATAGGACCATGTCATCTACAAATATGGGGAGTTTTACTTCTTCCTTTCCTAATTGCTCTAATTAGAACTTCCAATAAAATGTTGAGGAACAGTGGTGACAGTGGGCATCCTTGTGTTATTCCTATCTCAGAGGGAAAGCTTTCATTCTTTCCCCATTAAGTAGGATGTTAGCTGTGGGTTTTTCAATATCTTTTTATCATGTTAAGGAAGTTTCCTTCTAGTACAAGTTTTCTAAGTGTTTTTATCAAGGAATAGTGCTGGATTCTGTCAAGTACATTTTCTGTGTCAAATGAGATGGTCGAGTGTTTTTGGTTTTTTTTTTCCTTCATTCTCTTAATGTGTTGCATTACATTAATTGGTTTTCTTATAGTTACCTCACTTGCTTACTGGGGAAAAATTCCACTTGACTATAGTGTATAATTCTTTTAAGGTGCTTTTGGATTCAGTTTGTTAGTATTTTGTTGAGGATTTTTACTCTATATCCATAGGGATATTGGTCTGTAATTTTCTTTTCATGTAATTTCTTGATCTGGCTTTGTATTAGGGTGATGTTGGCCTCATAGAATGAGTTAGTAAGTACTTTCTTCCTCTTCAATTTTTTGGAAGTTTGGTGTTAATTCTCGGAATGTTTGTTAAATTCACCAGGGAAGCCATCTGGTCCTGGGCTTTTCTTTATTGGGAGGTTTTTGACTACTGATTCAATTTCTTTACTTGTTATTCATATGTTGAGGTTTATTTCTGAGTCAGTGTAGGTAGTTTGTTTGTTTCTAGGAATTTGTCCATTTCATCTAGTTTATCTAATTTATTGATGTAGAGTTATTAAAAATATCCTGTTATAATCCTTTGAATTTCAGTGGGATCAATAGTAATGTCCCCCTTTCAAATATGACTTTAGCAATTTCCTCCTCTCTCTCTGTTCATTAGTCTTGCTAACGGTTGCCAAGTCCATTGATCTTTTCAGAGAACCAACTTTTGGTTTCATTGATTCTCTTTATTGTTTTGTTCTCTATTTCATTGATCTCTCTAATATTTTTTCCTTCCTTTTGTTTCATTTGGGTTTGGTTTGCTCTTTTTCTTGATCATCCTGTTGTGTGGTTATGTCTCTGATTTGAGATCTTTCTTCTTTTTCAATGTAAGCACTTAGCTATAAATTTCCCTCTTAACATTGCCTTTGCTGCATACCATAAGTTTTGGTATGTTGTGTTTTCATTTTCATTCACCTCAAGATATTTCCTAATTTCCTTCATGATTTCTTCTTTGACCCATTGGTTGTTTAAGAATGCATTGTTTAATTTCCACATATGTGTGAATTTTCAAGTTCTCCCTCTGTTATTGATTTCTAGCTTCATCCCATATTGGTTGGAGAAGATACATTGTATGGGTTCAATATTTTCGAATTTATGGAAATGTGTTTTATGACAACATATCATCTATCCTGGAGGATGATCCGTATATATTAGAGAAAAATGTTATTCTGCTGCTGTTGAGTGAAATGTTCTATATATGTCTGTTAGGTCTAGTTGGTTTATATTATTGTTCATGTCTTCTGTTTCCTTATTTATCTTCTGTCTAGATGTTCTATCCATTACTGAAAGTGATGGATTGAAATCTACTATTAATAAGTAATTGTCTATTTCTCTCTTCAAATCTGTCAACATAGGGAAGTAGATATGGCTCAAGCAGTTGGGCTCCCTCTATCATACAGGAGGTCCAGGGTTTGATGCCCAGGGCCTCCTGGTGAAGGCAAGGTGGCCCACGTGGAGTGCCGCCCGATGCAGGAGTGCCATCCCACACAGGAGTGCTGGCCAACACAAAGAGCTGGTGCAGCAAGATGACACAACAAAAAGTGACACAGAGGAGAGACAATAAGAGAAGTAGCAGAACAGGAGCTGAGGTGGCACAAAAAAATGATCACCTCTCTCCCACTCCAGAAGGTCCCAGGATCTGTTCCCAGAGTCACCTAATGAGAATACAAGCAGACACAGAAGAACATACAGCAAATAACATAGAAAGCAGATAATGGACTGGGGGGGGGCGATAAATAAATAAATCTTTTTAAAAATCTGTCAATATTTGCTTTATATATTTGGGGCTCTGCCAGTAGGTGCATGTATATTTATAATTGTTATGTCTTCTTGTTGAATTATCCCACTTATCAGTATATAGTGATCTTCTTTGTTCCTTGTAACAATTTTTGATTTAAAGTCTTTTTCACTTGGAATTAGCACAGCTATCCCAGCTTTCTTTAGGTTACTATTTGCATGGTATATTTTTTTCTATCCTTTCACTTTCAACTAACTTGTGTTTTTCAATTTAAGAGAAATCTCTTGTAGCAGAATATAGCAGGTCACACTCTTTTATCCATCCATCCAATCTTTGCCTTTTGCCTGGAGGGTTTAATCCATTTACATTTAAAGAAACTATTGATAATGTGGGACTTTTCTCTGCCATTTTACTATTCAGTCCTTCCAAGTCTTATAACTATTTTGTCCCTCACATCTTTTATTTATGCCTACATTCGTATTTATTTGATTATTTACAGTGTACCATTTTGAGATCTTTCTCACTTCTTTAGGTATATATTTTTCATGTATTTTCTTTGTGACCCTGGGGCTTAAATTTAACATATAATTTGTATAACCATCACATTTGATTTAATACCAACTTAACTTCATTAGCATTCACATACACTGTTCCTTTATCCCTCCATCCTCCCACCTTTTTGTTTTGCTTGTTACAAATACATCTTTATACATTGTATGTCCAAAACCATAGATTGATCTTTACCTTTTATGCATTTGCCTTTTAGAAATTGTATAGGTAAAAGGTGGAGTTCCATACCAAAAAAATACAATAGAACTGGCATTCTATAATTATCCATATGGTTACCTTTAGCAGGTCATTGTTTCTTTGTTATTTTGGTCCACTAGCTAGTGTCCTTTCTTTTCAATGTAAAGAATTACCTTAGCATTGCTTGTCAGGCAGATCTGATGGTTATGAACTCCTTCAGCTTTTTTTCATCTGGGTTTGTCTCAATCTCTCCCACATTTCTGAAAGTCAGTTTCACTGGATATAGAATTCTTGTTTGGCAATTTTTTCTTTCAACAGTTTTTTTTCTTTTTATAATATTGTGTATGTTTACAATCTTTACTATACATTTATTGTTTATACATGTCCATGTATGAATGATATACTTCAATAAAAATATATTTTAAAAAATACATTAGATTGGAAAAGGATGTGGCTCAAGCAACCAGGCTCCCTTCTATCATATGGGGGGTCCAGGGTTCGATGGCTGGGGCCTCCTGGTGAAAGCAAGCTGGCTCACACAGTGATCTGGCCTGAGGGGAGAGCTGGCTGGGTGGAGTGCTGGTCCGTGCAGGAGTGCTGGCCCAAGGGGAGAGTTGGCGCATGGAGATGACACAACAAAAAGAGGCACAGAGGAGAGACAATAAGAGATGCAGCAGACAAGGAAGGTGAGATGATGCCAGAGATTGAGCACCTCTCTGCCACTCTGGAAGATTCCAAGATAGTTCCTGGTGCCACCTGGAACTTGGCGAACTCCTCACAGTTCACACTGCCCCTGGGTACTGCCATATTGGACAAGCCCAAGGCCCCTGCTGTGGGCCAATCACTGTGGAGCAAAGGTGTTCATGGATCCACCTGACAAGAAATTCAACAGTTTTAGTATTTTGTTCCACTGCCTTCTTTCATTCATGGATTCTGATCAGAAGCAAGCATTTAATCTTACTGGATTTCCCTTGTATATATCATGTTGCCTTCCTCTTGCAGCTTTTAGAACTTTCTCCTTCTCCTTAGTTTTTGACAATTTAGCAACTATGTGTCTGGGCATGGTACTCTGAATTTATCTTGTTTGGGGTTCATTAAGCTTCTTGAATGTGCATAGTTATGTCTTTCATTCTAATATTATTCATTTATTGCTTTCCTGATATTCTTTAGTTCTTTCTCTATTTCTCTTTGTCTCCTTCAGAATATTGAGGATAATTTTTTAAGTCTTTATTGTATGTCCCAAGACTTGTTTTCTTCATTGAAGATTTCTGGATTTTTATCTTGTTCCATTGGATGGGTCATTATTTCCTGTTTCTTTGTTTCTTGTGTAACTTTTTTGCACACTGTATGTTTCGATATTTTTAAATGCTACCTCTGGGATTTACTTCCTGAGTTGTTTATTCCTTAAGTTTGTATTCTGTTAGTGATATGACAGAGATTTCCTTGAGTGCTAGGAGCTAACAAAAACAAATTAAGATAAAATTACCTTTCACCATCTCTGAAAATTGGCTATACACTGGCTGATGTTCTCCTTCAGAATTTAGCTCCCCTATCAAGAATATAGGACTTCCAGGAAGATGGCAGACTAGAAAGACATGGGACTCCCTGCTAGAAAAATAGCTAGAGGACAGGCTGAAACAGTCTGGAAAAAGATCTTCTAGGGTTTAGGACATCAGGCGAAAGTTGGACACTGCACAGAAGATAGAGGGACAAAGGAGAGGATTGCAATGACGGCAAAACTGTGAGTTGAAACCAGTGCCTGCTACTGCTGGCACTTGCTCCCACACTAAAGCCACTTCAGAATTCTCAAGCCTCTGAGCCGGCCACAGACAAAGGGGGCTTCAGGGATCCACCACCCCAGGCAAGGGGAGAGAGGGACTCACTGAGGCGATTCAGCTTCTGACCCACAGATTTGGTCTGCTGTGTCCCTCCAGCCCTTCCAGGCCAGGGGGCCCACCATTGTTTCCCTTGGGAGAATGCAAGGGGCTAAAGAGAGAAGACCCTCCCAATCTTTTTCTCTACTAACTGGGACTGATTGTTGAGGACCCAGAGGGAGTGAAATTATCTCCTATCCAGGGGGAAGAGGGAAGGGCTAGCAGAGAAAGTTGGAGAACTGTCTCAGAGAAAGTTTAAATTACAAGGCTCTTAGCTTCCAGGCAGGGACCTCTATCAGGGTGACCTGGTCAGTGTTGTACCAAACCCACTCCAACCAGGCATTGAAATGAGAGTGCTGTCAATGGGCGCCATCTGCTGGCAGATCAAGGAAGTCCATGTGAGAAAATTAAAAATAAATAAAAGATTTTTCCTGACCTTTATAGCCTACCTCCCAAAGGCCCTAAGAAGCAACTCTGCCCACCCATTACTGGGTCCAGAGCCCAGTTTGGAGCAGCTAGCAGGGACAATCCTAATGATCCAGGTCAAACCAAGAATCAAAGAGAAGCAGTAACACATGGCTTCTCACCAAAATTCCTATGAAACAGAAAGAAATTAAGCATCTGAGTAAACTACCATACTAATCAGATGCCTAGACTTCAGCAAAAAATTATGAGCCATACTCAGAAAATGGAAGACAAGGTCCAAGAAAGGGAATATGTAAGAGCCCCAGAAAAAACACAGGATTTGAGAAAACTAATTAATGAGATGCACATAAACTTCCAAAATTAAATTAATGAGTTGAAAGAGAATATGGCTAAAGAGATAAATGACATCAAGAAGACATTGAGTGAGTGCAAAAGATAATTGGAAATCTTGAATAGAAAAGTAACAGAGCTCATGGGATTGAAAGACACAATGGGTTAGATAAAAAACATGTTAGAGGCATACAACAGCAGACTTGAAATGATAGAAGAAGGAATAAGTGATCTGAAGACAGAACAGCTGAAATAGAGGAGAGAAAAGAACAGAGGGAGAAAAGAATGGAAAAAATTGAGCTGTGGCTTGGGAGTTGAATAACAACATGAAACACAACATACATATCATGAGAGTTCCAGAAAGAGAAGAGAAGGGGAAAGGGGCAGAAAAAGTATTTGAGGAAATAATAGCTGAAAATTTTCCAACTTTCATAAAAGAAATGAACTTACATGTCCAAGATGCATAGCATACCGAGATGCACAGCACAGCAATCAGAATAAAACTGAATAACCCACTCCAAGACACATACTACTCAGAATGTCAAATGTCAAAGATAAAGATAAAATTCCAAGAGCAGCAAAGGAGAAGCAAACCATCATATAGGGACACCCGGTAAGACTTAGCACAGATTTCTCATCAGAAACCATGGAGGCAAGAAGAGAGTGGTATAATACAATTAGTATACTGAAAGAGAAAAACTGCCTGCCAAGAATTTTATATTCGGCAAGATTATCTTTCAAAAATAAGGGCGAGACACATGCTCTCAGAATGTCAAATGTGAAAGATAAAGAGAAAATTCTGATAGCAGCAAGGGAGAAGCAAACCATCAAATACAAGAGATGCCCAGTAAGACTTAAAGTTCAGATTTCTCATCAGAAACCATGGAGACAATAAGACAGTGGTATGATACAATTAGGATACTGAAAGAGAAAAACTGCCAGCCGCGAATTCTTTATCCAGCAAAATTGTACTTCAAATATGAAGCTGAGTATAAAATACTCACAAACAGAAACTAAGAGAGTTCATAAAAAAGAATACACCATTGCAGGAAATATTAAAGGAAGCCTTAGAGCCTGAAAGAAAAAGACAGGAGAGTGAGGCTTGGAGGAGAATATGGAAGAAAGGATAACCAAAAGGGTAAAAAGACAGATGAAAATATGATATGACATATGAAAACCAAAGATTAAAACAGTGGAAGTAAATAATGCATTTTCAGTAATATCACTGAATGTGAATGAAATAAACTCCCCAATTAAAAGATATAGGCTGACAGAGTGGATTAAAAAAACATGAGCCATCCATATGCTGCTTACAAGAGACTCACCTTAGACCCAGAGATACAAACCAGCTGAAAGTGAAAGATTGGAAAAAAGATACTCCATGCAAATAGTAGCCAAAAAAAAGAGCAGGGATAGCTATACTAATATTGAACAAAACACACTATAAATGAAAAAAAGTTATAAGAGATACAGAAGGCCATTATATATTAATAAAAGAGACAATCCACCAGGAAGAAATAGCAGTCATAAGTATCTATGCACCTAACCAGGGTCCCCCAAAATACATGAGACAAACTCTGGCAAAACTGAAGGGAGAAATAGACATTTCTACAATAATCATTGGAGAATTCAGTACTCCACTCACATCATTAGACAGAAGAGCTAGACATAAGATCAACAGAGAACTTGAACAATATGATAAATGAGTTAGACCTAACAGACATATACAGAATGCTGCATCCAAACTCAGTGGGTTATACATTCTTCTTAAGTGCCCATGGATCTTTCTCCAGGATAGACCACATGATAGGGCATAATGCAGCTCTCAATAAATATAAAAAGATTGAAATTAAACAAAGCACCTTCTCAGATTATAATGGAATGAAAGTGGAAATCAATAATAGACAGGAAAAAGGTAAATTTAAAAATATGTGGAGGCTAAACAACATACTCCTAAAAAAATCAGTTTGTCAAAGACGAAATTGCAAGTGAAATCCATAGATATAGTGAGACAAATGAAAATGAGAACACTACTTATCAAAACTTATAGGATACAGTGAAGGCAGTTTTGAGAGGGAAATGTATAGCCCAAAATGCCTATATTAAAAAAGAAAACTAAACTCAAAGATTTAACTGAACTCGAAAAACTAGGGAAAAAAAAAAAGAGCAAACCAATCCCAAAACAAGCAGATGGAAGGAAAGAATAAAGTTTAGAGCAGAAATAAATAACATTGAAAACAAAAAATAATGGAGAAAATCAACCAAAGCAAAAGCTGGTACTTTGAGAAGATCAATAAAATTGACAAACTCCTACCTAGACTAACAAAGAAAAAAAGAGAGAAGATGCAAATAAATACAATCAGAAATGAAAGGAGGGAAGTTATGCCTGACTCCACAGAAATAAAAAGGATCATAAGAGGATATTATGAGAAATTGCATGCAAACAAACTAAACAACCTAAATGAAATGGACAAATTCCTAGAAATCCACAATCTACACTGATGCTACAAGAAATATAAGAACTTAACAAACCAATCATATATAAAGAGATTGAATCCATGATCAAAAAATCTCCCAACAAAGAAAAGTACAGGACCAGATGGCTTCACAGGTGAATTCTACCAAGCATTTAAAAAAGAATTAACACCAGTCCTGTTTAAACACTACCATAAAATTGAAAAGGAGGGAAATTACCCAATTCATTTTACAAGGCCAATATCACCCTAATACCAAAGCCAGATAAAGACAAGAAAATTACAGACCCATCTCTCTAATGAACAGAGATGCAAAAATTCTCAACAAAATACTTGCAAATCAAATCCAACAGCATATCAAAAGAATTATATATCACGACCAAGGGGGATTTTTTTCCTGGTATGCAAGCCTTGTTCAACATAAGAAAATCAATCAACATAATACACCACATTAACAAATTGAAGGGAAAAAAATGCATAATAATCTCAATCAACGCAGAAAAGGCATTCAACAAAACCCAGCATCCTTTTTGATAAAAACTCTTCAAAAGATAGGAATAGAAGAAAAATCCCTCAATATGATAAAAGGCATGTATGAAAAAACCACAGCCAACATCATACTCAATGAGGAAAGGATAAAAGCTTTCCCTCTAAGACTGGGAACAAAACAAAATGCCCACTGACACCATTGTTATTCAACATCATGCTAGAAGTTCTAGCTAGAGAAATTAGACAAGAAAAACTACTAAAGGTATCAGAATAGGAAAAAAGGAAGTGAAATTCTCACTATTTGTCAGTGACACAATCCTATATTTAGAAAATCCCAAAATTTCTATGACAAAGCTACTTGAGCTAATAAACAAGTTCAGCAAAGTGGCAGAATACAAAACCCACAACCAAAAATCATTAATGTTTTTATACACTAGTATTGAACAATCTGAGAAGGAAATCAGGAAGAAAAAGTTCCATTTACAATAGCAACAAAAAGACTCAGATACCTAGGAATCAATTTAGCCAAAGAAGTATAGGACCAATATGCAGAAAACTGTGAAACAGTGCTAAAAGAAATTACAGAATACCTAAACAAATGGAAAGACATTCCATGTTCATAGACTGGAAGACTAAATAAATATCATGAAGATGTCAATCTTACCCAAACCAATTTATAGATTCAATTCAATACCAGTCAACATCCCAACAGCCTATTTTACAGAAATAGAAAAGGCAATTACCAACTTGCACCTGAATAACCAAAAGCATTCTGAAAAATAAGAGTGACATGGGAGGACTTTCACTACCTGGCCTTGAAGCATGTTACAAAGCTACAGTGGTCAAAACAGCATGGTACTGGCATAAAGATAGATACATTGATCAGTGGAATAGAAATGAGAGTCTAGAAATAAATCCTCACCCCTCAGTCAACTAGTTTATGACAAACCTACCAAGTCTGTGTTAATGGGACAAAACAGTCTCTGCAACAAATGGTGCTGGGAGAACTGGGTATCTATAAACAAAAGATTGAAAGAGGACCCCTATCTCACTCCCTATAAAAGAATCAACTCAAAATGTGTTAAAGACCTAAATATAAAAGCCAGGACCATAAAACTTCTAGAAGAAAATGCAGGGAACCATTTTAAAGATCCTGTGGTAGGTGGTGGTTTCTTGGGCCTTACACCAAAAGCACATGCAACAAAAAGAAAACATAGATAATGAAGCAGACGTTGCTCAAGCGATTGGGCTCCTGCCTACCACATGGAAGGACCAGTTCCCAATACCGCTGAAAGAAGGTAACACAATGATGCAGTGGGCAGGTGCAGCACGCTGACGCAACAAGATGATGCAACAAGAGACACAAGAAGAAAAGAACATAAAGGGGGACACAACAAAGCAGGGAGCAGAGGTTCCAGTGCCTCCTAAAGAAGATGAGCAAGATAGCAAGCTGGCACGATGGGTAGATGCAGTGAGCTGACGTGACAAGATAATGCAACTAGAGACACAAGAGGAAAAACATCACAAGAGACACAACAAAGCAGGAAATGGAGGTGGCTTAAGCGATTAGGTGCCTCCCTCCCACATCGGAGGTTCTGGGTTCAGTTCCTGGGTCCTCCTAAAGAAACAAAGGAGACAGACAGACACAGCAAGTGCAAAACAGTGAGAGGATGGGGAGAGGTAACTAAATCATTGAAAAAAAGAAAATGTAGATAAATGAGACCTCCTCAAAATTAAACACTTTTGCACCTCACAGGACTTTGTTAAAAGTGTATAAAGGCAGCTGACTTCTTTGGAGAAAATATTTGGAAATTACATGCCCGATAAGGGTTTAATGTCCATGATACATAAAGCTTTGTTATAATGCAACAATAAAAAGACAATCCAATTTAAAAATGGGCAAAAGACTTGAATAGACAAATGTCTATTTGGACAAATGTCCAAAGAAGAAATATAGATGGCAAAAAAATACAACACATGAAAAAATGTTCAACATCACTCATAATTAGGGAAATGCAAATCAAAACTACAAGGAGATATCATTTTACATCTTTCAGAATGGCCACTATTAAAAAGACAGAGAACTACAAGTGTTGGAGAGGACGTGGAGAGATAGAAACATGTATTCACTGACGGTGGGAATGTAGAATGGTACAGTCACTGTGGACGATTGTTTGGCAGTTCCTAAAAAAGTTGACTATAGATTTGCCACTTCACCCTGCACTACCACTACTGTGACCCTGTATTACCACTACCAGGTGTATACCCAGAAAAACTGAGAGCAGTGACACGAATAGACAAAAGCATGGCTTTGTTGGTAGTGGCATTATTCACAATTGCCAAAAGTTGGAAACAACCCAGGTGTCCATCAACCAATAAATGGATAAACAAACTGTGGTGTATTCACATGATAGTATATTGTACAGTGGTAAGAAATGAAGTCTATGACAACATGGATGAATCTGGAGGACATTAATTTGACTGAAGCAAGCCAGACACAAAAGGACAAATACTGTATGTTTGCATTACTCTGAACTAAATGTATTGTGTAACATATTGTATGATTCCATTTATATAAATGTAAATATAAATCAAGTTATAAAGATGAAATTTGATTAGTGGTTATGTAGGGCTAGGGAATGCATGCTAATGGATGTGAAGGTTTTCTTTTTGGAGTAATGAAATAATTCTAAAATTTTATGTGAGGATGAATGCACATCATTGTGATTATACTAAGAACCTTTGACTATTCACTTTAGATAGTGTAGCTGAGCGTGAGGGTCTCGTCCTCACTCAGGCCCAAGAGTCGGGGGGGTCAGCTCCTACCGAACCGCCGGCGGAGGGTGCTCCAGGGATAGAGCACCGGGCCTCTCCAGGCGTGGGGGACGCGCGGTTAGGAAAGAACCACGGAGACCGCTTGAGCGCAAGAACAGGTCTGCTTTATCGCGGAAGTACACTTAGCTATATAGGGTTGGGTAGAGGGAGGGGCGTGATGAAGGGAGGGTTGGCTAAGGGGTGGCTGTGGACAGGCTGAAGCTGATGGATAGACCTGAGGTAAGCAGTTACTGGGGAAGAGGGCAGATTGTGGGTTGGCAATATGGGCGGGACTGGCGGGAAGGACGGCGGGGGCTGGAAGGGGAGGAGGGGTAGAGAAAGGCGGCAACAATTGCTCCTTTTGTTTTGAAAAGGAAATAGAGGCAACAAGTTTTGGTGCGCACTGTGGGTGTGAATAACTCGGTGTGCGCAGCAACAAAAGACAAGGATTATGAGGAGGAGGAAAAGGAGGTTATAAGGACGGGTACTGGAATAGGAAGAGGGGTGGGGGGAGACCACGAGGACCGGCTGGCCGTGAGCGGACGACATAGCATCTGGCCAGGATGCATGTGCCCGCCATTAGGGTCGGCACACGCCGGCGCCTGGCGCGCGCCGAGCCTTGCCAGCGAAATGGGCCCGTGATGCCCCTGAATCCCTTGCCCGAGGGGGAGGAATAGTTGGGGAGAAGTGAGGGGAGGAAGACAAGAAGCTATAGGCGTGCGGTCTGGAGTAGGTGGCGCGGGCGGAAGGGGCGTGGTGGACGGCGGGGGGGGGGACTCAACGGTGGCGATGCGTTGGTAGTGAACTTGTTCAAAGGAGAGGACAGTAATAGTGCGCTGGGTCATGGCATCCTCTGGCGGAGGATGGGTACATGTAGAAACCTGTGGCAGCGGGGTTGTGTCCCCCCCACTCATAAGACGGAAGGTTCGTGCGTCCAGTGAGGTTGGCGACATCAGTTGTGAAAGAGGGGGCGGAGGCGGTTACGTTCGAGGCGAGGAGTCTTTTTTGTTGCCAGAGGGAGAGCATCCAATTGAAGGGCTGGTGACTCAGGTTGGCGGCGGCTGGGAGAACGAGGGAAGCCAGGACGAAGAATAGGGCTGCGAGGCTGTATGGAGGCATCATCTGACGGTGCGGTATCTGGCAGCTTGACACAGAAGCATCAGCGAGGTCACTCCCTTGAGCCAGCGGTCCTGGTAGGCCAGAATGGCTTCTGATATGAGCAATGAACCAGGGCTGTTGCCTCGCTTCAAGAAGTCGCTGTACGAAAGCGAGCGCTCGATCAATGTTTGAGTCACCCGGTAAGAAAGTGGCAAGCGGGAGGCTGCGGCACACTTGAAGAGTGTATAGGCTGTCAGTGAAGATGTTGAGAGGCTGGTCTGGGTGGAGACTGAGGACTGCAGCGACAGCTAGAAGCGCGCCCACTTGAACAGAAAAGTCATTTGCGAACAGCAGTTGCCGTGGCTCAGGATTCCCAGGAGTGTATATGATGGCAGCAAATGCCATTTTTGAGGCATCTGTGAAGGCAGTGATAGCAGAAGGGATCGGGTTCCGTGCGGGCAATGGACGGAACGGGTTGGAAAACGCCAATTGAGACATTCCCTGCAGCAATCGGTGATGAGGATAGTGGTTGTCAAAGGAGCCACGAAAGAGTTCTACTAGGCTTTGCATTTGGGCATTGTTCATGATGAGGGAGGTAACTTCCTTGGCATCTAAAGGCCAAACAATGGTGTGTGGTGGGATGCCATACGTTTGTATGGAGAGAAGTACTAAGTCAGTGGCCAACGCGATCCAGGCCCTTATAAAAGGGCAGATTTTCGGGAGTTTGCTCTTTGACGTATGCAGGAAAAGGAGAGGGCCATCTTGCCACAAGAGACCTGTGGGAGTGATTGGCATTGGCAGAACTAAAGCCAAAATTGGAAGGTCAGGGGAGAACTGCTCTAGGTGGCATTGCTGCAGAGCGGCGCTGACCTGTTGGACGGCTTCTCGGGCAGTGGGGGTGATGGTGATGCTGCGAGTGACTGCAGTTGGTGGGCTATCCTTGGTCTGCAAGAGCTCGAAGAGGGGCTGCATTTGCGCTGTTGTGATGGGAAGCGCCGAGCAAAGCCAATTGATTTGCCCGCAAAGTTGCTGGAGCTCGGTTAGCGTCATCTTATCAGAAAGGTGGATTTTTGGGCTTGCGGGTTGGATGAACCGATGAAAATGAAAGCCTAGGAATTGAAAAGGAGGCTGGAGGTTTATTTTGTCAGACTGCACAGTAAACCCGAGGCTGGAGAGGTTTGTTATTATTGCCGAGAGCAGATCATTGAGGAGCGCACTGGAGCTCGCTGCTAAAAGGAGGTCGTCCATGTAGTGGAGAATGTATGTGTGCTCCGGATTGAACTTGGAGCGCAGCGGCTCAACAGCATGGTTGACATACAGTTGGCACATAGTCGGGCTGTTGCGCATGCCTTGGGGCAATACGCGCCACTGAAATCGCTGAGCTGCGCCTTGGTTGTTGATGCGTGGGACCGTGAATGCGAATCTCGGACAGTCCCGGGGTTGAAGAGGAATAGAGAAAAAGCAGTCCTTGATGTCGATGGTTGCCGCATGAAAATGCTGGGGGACTGCGGTGGGATGCGGGCATCCTGGTTGAGGTGACCCCATAGGCTTAATATGTTTGTTGATCTCACGGAGGTCGTGGAGAAGGCGGTATTTGCCGGTGTTCTTCTTGCTAATGACAAAGACTGGTGAATTGTAGGGACTAGTGGACGGCTCTATATGCCCTGCTTGTAGCTGTTCTTCGACGAGGGCAGAGAGAGCTTGCAGCTTGTGAGCTGGCAAGGGCCACTGCTCGACCCAGATGGGCTCCTCTGTGTCCCATTCCAGAGGGATAGGGTCAGGTTTTGAGATGGGAGCAGTGGCCCCTAGAAGGGGGGGGGGCAGCGCAGCTGAGAAGGCTTCTGTGGTAATTCGGGCCTTTAGCTGGCTGAGGACATCTCTCCCCCATAAGATGGTCTGGACTGACGAGAGGACGAGTGGACGAATTTGGCCTTCGTGGCCTTCTCGGTCACTCCAATGCAGAGGCTGGGATGTTTTCCAGGAGGCAGCGGCTCCTGTGGCGCCGATGACTTGAGGGCCAGTTTTGAGGGGCCAGTGATTGAATGCGGCGATCTCGAAGGGAACACAGGAGACTTCAGCGCCAGAATCCAGAAGCCCATTGAGCCATTGCCCATCGATTTTAAGTTCTAATGAGGGTCTCTGGCGGCGCGTGATGGGCATTGTCCACATTATGGCTTGGGAATTCTCCTGGGGGCCTCTTGAGGGTGGGGCTGAGGCCTGCCCCGCTGGGAGTTTAAAGGCTGCTGGGAACCTTGGGCGGCACAGCAGTTGCGGGCCCAGTGATATCCTTTCCCACAACGCGGACATGGCGTAGGAGGGCCCCTTGGCCGTCACAACGGCGGGTCTGAGCGAGGCGCTGGGCCTGGCTGGGAGCACTCGCGGACGAAGTGGCCGGGCTGGCCGCACCGAAAGCAGACGGAAGTGGGGCTGGATGAAACAGCCATGGCAGAGGCAAAGGCAGCAGTGAGTGTTTTGACTTGTGGGTCGACGTCACGGCAAGCAAGGACCCATTCGTGCAGAGCTTTGTTGTGTATGGGAAGGACTACGGCCTGGAACGGCGCAAGGCACCCGTCTATAATAAGTTCTTTGGCCAGCGCAAACTGGGCATCCTCGCTGGAAATCTTCCACTGACAAGCTTCCAGGACGCGGGCGACAAACGCTGGGAAAGTTTCATTGGGGTCCTGAAGCAGCTGCGCGAGCTTGGTGGGCTGCTTGGTGGAAACTAGAGAGAATGACCGCTGGACGAGGACTTTTACCCGATGCCAAAACCCCGGGTCAATTTCGAGATAAGAATGAGGGTTTGCATAATTGTTGGTACCCGTGTATGCGTCGGAGGGATCGAGGACGCCGGCTTGGGCATTCTCCACGATTTGCCGGTCAACAGCCACTTGGTAATGGGCGCGCCATTCAATAAATTGACCCGGTGTCAGGATGGCACGGGCTAGTGCAATCCAGTCATATGGGAGAACGAGTTGGGTCCCCAACTCTTCAAGTAGTTGCTGCGCATAAGGGCTGCCAATTCCGTCTTCCTTTACAGCTTTGCGGAGGGTTCTGACCTCTTCCGCTGTAAAGAGTAGCCAAGTTTGGGGTCGCTGTGGCGTAGGCTGCGGATTCAGCAGATACAGCTGAGGGGTTTGAGAAGGTGTGGCACCGGGGACTGATGGAGCAGCCAAGGCAGGTGAAGGACTATTGCCGTACGGCGGCGGCAAGGGATAAGCGGAACACGGGTGAGAAAATGGCGGCTTAGCGGCTTCCGGGTGACAACAAGATGGTGGCGGGACCCTTCCAGGCGCCAGCCAAGATGGCCGAGCAGCCACATCCGGCAGCGGACAAAATGGCGCGAGGGGCGTTTCCGGTTTAGCGGAAGATGGCGACCATGCAGTTTCCGGGCCCGAACCGGATGCTGACTGGGCAGGAAGAGGCGGGTAGAGGCGGGAGGAGGAGGACACCAGCGGAGAAGAAGCCGGATGTGCGCCATCTTGGGCAGAAGTGGGGGAAGAAGGCGGAAGTTCGCCATCTTGGGGAGCGGCAGGAGTGGTTTCTGTGTGCTGCGGGGAGCTCGGGCAGGGAGGTTCGCGCTCGAGAGCAGCAGCAAGTTGGTTAGACAGAGAGTCAGTGTCGGCAGACTCATCGGGATCACAGTCTAGAGGCCGTTTGGGAGAAGCTTCATAAACGGCTTCGGTCGGAGCGCCAAGGAGACAGGCACGAATGGCAACGAGAACGGGTAAGAGGCCTGCTGGGAAGGTGCGTTTCTCGTGCTCCATGGCGGAGGTGACTCGATCTATGAGTCGCGAGTATGTGTCTGGGCTCCAGAGTTGGCAGGTGGCGAGCCACGGATTAAAGGGGAGCAAGAGATCCCAGTACTTTTGAAGCTGCCGCAAGGAGACGCGGACTCCATTGGCATCGAGCAGGGCAGCGAGGGCCCTGACTTGCGGCGCCTGACGCAATGACAAAGAGGCGCCCATGACGGGATAGGGATGGGACAATGGCGAGGGGTCCCTTGGGGCTCGTCTGGGCGAGGGGTCCCTACCTGGAGAGGAGGACGATCACAGCAGCAGCAGCAGCAGAGAGGGGCCAGGGGAGGAGCTGCCACGTTGGGCGCCAGTTGTAGCTGAGCGTGAGGGTCTCGTCCTCGCTCAGGCCCAAGAGTCGGGGGGGGGTCAGCTCCTACCGAACCGCCGGCGGGGGGTGCTCCAGGGATAGAGCACCGGGCCTCTCCAGGTGTGGGGGACGCGCGGTTAGGAAAGAACCACGGAGACCGCCTGAGCGCAGGAACAGGTCTGCTTTATTACGGAAGTACACTTAGCTATATAGGGTTGGGTAGAGGGAGGGGCGTGATGAAGGGAGGGTTGGCTAAGGGGCGGCTGTGGACAGGCTGAAGCTGATGGATAGACCTGAGGTAAGCAGTTACTGGGGAAGAGGGCAGATTGTCGGTTGGCAATATGGGCGGGACTGGCGGGAAGGACGGCGGGGGCTGGAAGGGGAGGAGGGGTAGAGAAAGGCGGCAACAAGATAGATTGTAGGATATGTGACTATATTCAATAAAACTGTTTAATAAATAAATAATTGTGCAAGAATATCCAGAAATAGCAGCTATGTACAGCAGGGGAAACAGAGAGAGGTTGAGAGGTAAAGAATTTTCTTGTTTGTTTTTTGTTTATTATTGTTATTATGGAAATACTGGAAATGCTCTAATACGATTGAAGTGATGAATGCATAACTATGTGATTATACCAAATACCATTGATTGTACACTTTGGATGAATTGTATGCTTCTAAATATGTATCAATAAAATTGATGTGTGTTTTAAAAAAAAGAATATCAGTCTGAGGTAAATGTGAAGTACAGGGTCCTTTCTGTGGTTTGTGCGCCTGTTTTTGTCCTGGGCGTGTGCTTATTCGTGGCCTTAGGAATTTCCCTGTATGTAGCAATTTGAATGTCCCCTCTTTTCCCTGTTGCATCTCTCTCTCCCAATTAGTCAGGATTCTCTAGGGAAACAGAGCCGATAGGAGGTATCTGTAAATAGTATGAGATTTTATTAAATTCTCTCTTGCTACCGTGGGGATACACAAGTCCAAAGTCCACAGGGCAGTCTGCAAACCAGGGGCTCCAGTGAAGGCCTCGATGAGTTCCCAGGAGGCACAGACTCTCTGTTGTAGAGCTGGGAATTCTCTCTCTGAATGCTGAAATTACTTCCCCTTTTAAAACCTTCAACTGGTTGGATGAGATGTCACTCATTACTGATGGTAAACTCCTTAGCTGAGTGTAGATGCAATCAGCCATCTATGCAATCAACTCACTGGTGATTAAAGTCCATGTTTTTGATTGACCAAACACCTGAGCACCATTACCTGGCTGAGTTGACACATTAGCTTAACCATCACACCCCTCCCAGGTGCTCTAATTTATGACTTAAAGCAGGTCATCCTTTGCCCAGGCTGCTCTGACTGGATTGTTTCTTATACCGTTTTAGTGGTCCACAAGCTATTTCTACTTGCAGGACTAGTTCTGGGAAGGTGAGTGTGGTGATTTGCAGCTCTTTGTGCCCCAGAACATTTCTTAAATTTAGTCCATTCCTGTGGACTCATTGTAAATAGGATCTTTTGATGAGGCTACTTCAGTTAAACTGTGATCTACCTCATTCAAGATGGCACTTATCCTATTACAGGAATCCTTGATAAAATGAACACAGAGGGGAGGGTGGGGGGAGGGAAAGCCATGGAAGCAAGAAGCTGAAATCAGCGAAACCAGGAAGATGCTACCATGTATCTTGACACGTGACAGAGCAGCCAAGGATCCACTTGATTTGGACATTATCCAGGACACTAACCACAAGTGAATAAATCCATCACTTAAGCCAAACCATCTCATGGTATTGCTTCAAGCAGCTTTGGAAACTAAAATAGTGAGCCAGAGTTGAGTTTCCTGGCTGAGTCTTTCAGGCTATCACCTGATAGATTGGCACTGACATGCAGGCATCCCAGTATGTGCACTGGGGTTACTCTTCTCCCTTTGAAATAGGAGTACAGGCTGACCCCACACCATGCTGGATGGGTGTCTTTCTTTTTAATTTATCCTTCAATAGTTTATGGAATTTTTTTGTTGTTTAAAGATTTTTAAATTTTATTTCTCTTCCTTCCCCCCCCCCCCCCCCCCCCCATTGTCTGCTCTCTGTGTCTGCTTGCATTCTTGTCATGTGGCACTGGGAAAATGTGTCACTTTTTTTTTTGCTGCATCATCTTGCTGCATCAGCTCTCCATGTGTGTGGTGCCACTCCTGGGTGGGCTGTACTTTTTTTGCATGGGATGGCTCTCCTTGTGGAGCACGCTCCTTGTGTGTGGGGCACCCCTATGCAGGGTCACCCCTGTGTGGCATGGCACTTCTTGTGTGTGGCAACACTGCATGTGGGCCAGTTCACCACATGGGTCAGGAGGCCCTGGGTTGAACCCTGGACCCTCCATATGGTAGGCAGATGTGCTATCAGTGGAGCCACAGCTGCTTCCCTATTTTATGGAATTTGTCACTAAATCAATTGAATATTTTCCTAATTTCTATTTCTAGATGATCATGCTATAGCAGAAAAAAGTGATTGTAGTTTTTTCAAAAATGCATTTTTATAAATCTGGAAACTTTAGCAAATTATTTATTTATTTGATGCTTTGTTTATAACCAGAGTTTCTTGGATTTTCTAAGAAAGCAATCATGTCATTAGTGAAAGAGCCATCTTCCTCAACTTCTGTTGTTATTTTGTGTAAGTTGTAAACTATCTCTTCCTTCAGCTCTGTTTTTTTGCCTTAACTTTTTGTTTTGATCATTTTGTTTGTTAGCTCTCTCTTTCTAGTTGTTGGGGCACAGGCATAGCTGCTTAGGCATTTATGTGGTATCAGGTCCAAAGGCAGCCCTATGGACCCTGTGGTCTCTGTGCCAGGGTCTGGCAGTTGGAGCAAATGGTAGGATGTCAGACCCCTGTGAAGATACCATAGATAGGAAGTCTTTATGTTTTCCCATCTTTTCATGGGCTCCTGATCTCAGGGATGAAATGGTCTCAGTCGACCTTTTCACATCATGCTCGGCTCCATTGGGTCCCTGGAGGTGAGATATACCTTCCTGGCTCATGCAGATACTCCCCAAGGATGGGGAATCCCTTGGGGCTAGTTTCCCTGGGATACTCTGTACTCAGAACCTCACCTCAAGTCCTTCAGACACTAATGCCCTGGCTCTTATCTGGTCCAAAGGGGAAAAAGCCTTTTACCGCCCAGGTCCCACCTTACCAGTCTATAACCTGTCTGGATTAGGAAAGATAGATAGGCTAGAATTGTGGCTGGGAAGGGAAGGAGTCTGGGAATGTTAAGTTACTATCTTTCAATATCTCTGCCCATTTCTACAAGTCAAAGTTCTTCCCATCCTTAAAGGGGACTTAAAACGACCACTTCCTTTATGAATCTCTTCCTGATCCTCCCGCCCCAGTGGATCCCAACCCTGGCTGCACATTGGAATCCCCTTGAAGCTTTTAAAAGCACCAATGCCTGCGTCCACTTCCAAAGACTCTAATTTAATTGTTCTGGAGGCAGCTTGAACATTGAGGTTTTTATGTATAATGATGATTTCTTCTGCATGTTCCCCAAGAGTCTTGTATTTTTCACTTTATTTTCAAAGAAGCTTTACAGAAGAGTCACATGGAAAATATAGGGGATTCCCATATACCCCACCCCTCCCCCACATCTGGCATTTTTAAGGACTCCCAGGTGACACTAACGCAGCCAGGATTGAGAACCACTGGTCTAACCTGGTGTGTCATTCCCTCTCATCTCCACCCAGCATTCAGTCTCTCTGGTGTTATGTCCCTTGTGTGCTTATTTTGTACTTCTACCAGTAAATTTCTTGAGCTCATATTCCTTTATTCACTCAGTAATTCAGTCATTCACTTCATTCATTTATTCATTTAGCAAATATGTAGTATCTACCATACTCCAGGTGGCAGGCTCTGGGGGAGTCAAAGATGAATAGAAGTCTCTGTGTTGATGTATTCTCAGCCTTGTATGGATTTGGGTAATAGTTTTTGAATGGAGAATGTTTTTCCATCTTCATCTTTTCCCCCTAAAATAGTCCAGGAGAAAGCTACTAGGGACCCTTCATCTCACCCTGCCCCTAGCCATATCTGCCCTGAAAAGTGCTTTTGTTAGGAAAGGTGCATGATTCAACTTTTAAAAGTCCAGATGACTAAAGACTGCAAGTGTCAGTTGTTAATGAGACCAACAGCAAAAGACAGTCTTGTGAAGAGGAAAGTCTCAAAAGTCACATAGCGGGAAGTGGATTTGGCCCAATGGATAGGGCATCCACCTACCACATGGGGGGTCCAAAGTTCAAACCCCGGGTCTCCTGACCCTGTGGAGCTGGCCCACGTGCAGTGCTGTAACGTGCAAGGAGTGCCGTGCTACGCAGGGGTGTCCCCCGCGTAGGGGAGCCCCACGCGCAAGGAGTGCACCCTGGAAGGAGAGCCGCCCAGCGCGATAAAAGTGCAGCCTGCCCAGGAGTGGTGCCGCACACACGGAGAGCTGATGCAGCAAGAAGACGCAACAAAATGCGACACAGATTCTGAGTGCCACTGACAAAAATATAAGCGAACACAGAAGAACACACAGCGAATGGACACAGAGAGCAGACAACTGGGGTGGGGAGGGCAGGGAAGGAGAGAGAAATAAATAAATAAATAAATCTTAAAAAAAAAAAAGTAATATAGTATGCAGACATGTTGCTAACGTCTACTGCTCTCTAACCGAGTGTCCAAAACCTGAAAGAAATGGATGACAAAGTTCTCTTTTCTTGCCATATCTTTCTCTTCTTATTCAGAACTCCGTGTATTCATAGGTAGCATGTAAATAGTATTTTCTCTGAGTTTCGGAAATGTTGACTAACCACTTCTAATTATGCAGACTTCAGTGCAGTCTGTTTGCAGATCATCTGTGTGCCCTGGGTAGGCAGCGAAGCTGGGGCGGGAAAGCCTGCCTGTCATGAGCGGGGCAGAGCAACACAGCACCACTGCCACATCTTTGGCATCTACTTCCAGGTGTCACACCTACCTCCCATGTACAACTGGAAGACCAGGCAATTTCCATTCCTAGTACCCATATGTGGACAAGCTTTTCAATATCTGCAAATGGGCTGGCAAAGGAAGGATGTCCAGAAGAGAGGTTGTCTTGAGGCAAAATTCTATAAAGCAGCAAAAAGAACAAGGAAAGTTGGCTTCTGTGTTAAAACAAAACAAAAAAGAAAATGCCACCCCCCCACCCCCCTTAATGCATTACATTTAGAGTCATATCTCACCTATCTGGAAGGTAGCCAAGAATGAAAGAAGATACCAGAAGAAGCCGCTAAGCATGGCTGGAAGAGGTAAAATTTCTACCACCTGCATACTCAACCATTTTATGCCTAGGAAGACTTAGATCTCAACCAACGCCTATGTTTCTTTTTTTTTACACATGCTTTTAAACAAGTTTTGAGTATCTGGCTTCCAAACCTACAACAGATGGATAGCAGCACATTGGAATTGATATCAAGGATGCGACAGGCCTATAATGACAGTGAGGAGATGCCAACAGGAGACAGAACAACTGAAATGTGCATATGGCAGCATTTCTCCATCTTTTCAGTCCATTCCACTTTTGATAAATATGAACATTTCACCTACCCTGGAGATTCTGATACCTGGCCCCAGGTAGATGTACTTTTCCTCCGTGTCACTGGTTGGGTTGTCTGGGAAGCAGATTCTGAGATGGAGTTTAGCATGCAGGGTGTTTATTAAAGAGTGACCTTGGAATCACTGTGGACAGAAGGGAAGGAAGCAGGAACAGGTAGAAGGAAAAGTCAAACTGCAAGGTGGCCTAACAATAGCCTTGGCCAACTTCATAGGAAGCTCTGAAACTAGAATGGTCCTTCAGAGTTGTTCTCCAATGGACCAAGATGGCCAAGACTCTGTATACTGAATCAATGGCCATTGAACATGGGCTGTGTGGAAAGAGGTGTGGCCTGGTGCAAGGAGGCTCTCTACAGCTCACAGTCCCTGAGGGGCAGAAGACGAAGGCTCTGCCACCAGCCCTCGCTACAGCAGAGGCAATAAGGCCTGTTCTGAAAGCAGACCTGGGTGGCACATCACCGGTTTCTCTATGCCCTGTCACTCAAACTGGCATATCACTAGTTTCACTATGCTCTTTGACTCATAGGATAGTCTCACCTTCTTTGCACACTCAGGGGATTGATAGCTAAGACACAGACTGCTAATTAACCTCTAAATACCCATTCCAGCAAGGCACCAATCAAGGAAAAATCTACTTCCCAACCTTCCTTTTTCCTTGGTAGGAACATGTGTTTTGGCCAATGGGACATAAGCAGCAATGTTGTATGGGAGTTCTGGGAAAGCTTTTAAAAAGTTGCTGACTCAATTGGAAAATGAGTCCTTTTATACTTCCTCCCCTCCTCCTTTCTGCTACCTGGACTGTGGACAGGGTGTATGAACTCTGGCAGCCATCTTGGACCCTGGTTTAATGGAACTGTGGTCAAATAGTAGTTCAGAATGACACGAGGTGCCTAGGTGACTCTGGAGCTACCATGCCAGTTCTGAACTGCTATCTCTGGACTTCATTTTATAAAAGAGAAATAAACTTCTATCCCGTTTAACCACTTTTATTTTGGGCTTTCTGTTATGCAGCAAAACTTGATTCTGACAGACTCAGGGGCCAAGATTTACTGGGTTATTCTTTTAATGGTTAAGATAATGATTTTGCTTCCTCAATAATTCTGAAATCCATCTTTTCTCCACTGCCACTGCTCTCTTAAAAAAGTTCATATTGTTACTCTCTCCACTCTTCACCCCATCTAATATACTGCCCATACTCCTGCCAGAGGGAGCTTCTAAATAACAAACATGATCATGTCATTCCCATTGGTAAAAAAAACCTTTCAAGAAATGATAAAAACTCTATTTGTTTTTGATTGGACACTTTGTCTTATGAGTAAGATATCAGGTTGTGAATGTAACTAACAGCACTGTATTATATATTTGAATGTGGTTAAAAGGGGAAATTTTACTAGAAATGTTACTAGAATAAGAATTCTTTTTTAATAAACCCTATGACGGTTATAACACAAACAGTAAACCCTAATGTAAACTATGGACTATAGTTAATAGTACAATTATACTAATATTCTTTTGTCCATTGTAACAAATATGCCAAACTAATGCAAGATGTTAATAATTGGGGAATTTTATGGGAAATCTGTATTTTCTGCATGATTTTTCTGTAAACCTACAACTTCTGTAATAAAATAATAGACTCTTAGGACCCGAGCATGTCCTGTTCCACGTTTGTGTTTATTCTGCTATGCAGTATTGCATTGCGTGTTCATAAGTATCCTAAAAGCATTGCTAGAAACAGCACTGGTAGTTCCTGCAAACAAGAAAGGCATTGGCTGGCACAGTATCCCATAATAGCCAATGAAAGCGCATAATTTTTTAGTCAGCTGGGGGTTGGGCAAGTCCAGATCCACCTCTGAACCACAGCCCAGCACTCCCCTTTCCCTAGTCACACATGTTTACTTTTCTTTAATAGAATTTCATGACTATGTGAGTCGCTCTATTTTCCTTTCCTGCATTGGCATGCTTAGCCCAGCCATGCTCTTTTGCAGTGAAATACTGAGCACAGGCACAATAGCCACTGAGCCCCCAGCCACACCCAATGCACCAGAAGATGTTTTCAGAAGCTGCTGGTGGATTCCAGAGTGCTATGTTAGGATATCAGTGTGTTGGTTTTATCCCCGGGATATTGCACTGACTTTATTTTGTGTGTGCATATACATTTTTAAAACATCTTGGTTTTGAGACAACTATAGATTCACATGCAGTTTTATAATAATAATAATAATAATAATACTCTTTACCCAGTTTTCCCCAATGGTAGCTTCTTGAAGAGCTATAGAGTATCATAGTCAGGAAATTGACTTTGATACAATCCATATCAATTTTTAAAATTTTGTTGTTTACCTTCTGTTTTAGTTTGTTTAAGGCTGCCAATGTAATATACCAGAAATGGGTTGGCTTTTATAAAGAGAATTTATTAGCGTAAAAGCTTATAGTTCCAAGGCCATGAAAATGTTCAAGCCAAGGCATCATCGGAGATGCTTTCTCCCCAAAGGCCGGCTGCTAGCAGATGCTGGACTCCTGCCACGTGGCAAGGCAAAATGGTGGGTCTGCCAGTCTCTGCCTTCTCCTCCAGGCTCACATTCTCTTTCAGCTTCGAGCTCCTCTGTGGGCCTAGCCTCTTGGGTGCCTCTTCTCTTCAGCTCCTCCACTGATTCCAGCCTCCAGGCTCTTTCTCTTTCATCTTCTCAGGATTTCTCTGTCTTTCTGCAACTGCAGGAGATTCTGGGGCCCTTTCTCTCAAATGGCAGGGTCAAAATGGTGGCTTCCTTTCTCTGTGGGTTTTTTGCTTTCAGCTCTCTGCTCTACAAACCTCCAGCAGGAGAGCAGAGACCCAACCTGGGCCATGCCTCACTGATGTAGTCCAATCAAAGGCCCTAAAAGGATCTAATCAAAAGTGACCTAGATTTTTTTTCTTCCTCTGCACTCTCCCCCTCACCACTCCCTCCCCCAGCTGGGTCTGAGCTCTGGGGCATCAGATCCCCTCCACAGTGGGGGTGCACAGAACTTGAGGCAAGAGCTGGCTCCCAGGAGCCTCTTCCGTCCCTTCCCCTTAACTGTCCCCTTCTCCCATGCCCCAACTCGGGCTAGAAGCAGTGGCCAGAGGAACCCCGAGAACGAATTGTGTGGAAGGTTCCAGGTGCCCGGGCTGGCCGTGTCTCCCCGGCGAACCAGCTCTGGACTGCAGCACCCACACACATGGTCTGTCTGTTCTGGGGCCTGAGTCTTAATTTGTTAGCAGCGTCCCCTCCTAGGTTCCTCTTGTGATGTGCAGAATTTAGAACCCATTTTCCATAGCTCCCAAGGCCTGTCACACTGTTGTTTCATTGCCTTCTGTCATCAGCGACCTGCTCGCGGCACAGACTCTGGTTTGGTTTGTGCTCCCTGGCTGACCAGCGCTTGCCCTTCCCTTATCTTAAAGGGAACAGCCGAGAAATGGCCAGAATTGCTGCACCTTTGATAACACCACCTGCCATCTTTTATGAATTTGCCCAGTGTTCGCATGCCTCGTATGAGGGGGAAGTTGTAGGTGTTATTGAGGTTGGAAGGCGCTGGATTCTCTAGGTTCTTGGCTATGTTGCATAAAAGAATTTAAGAACATGCCAGTTTAGTTCGGCCAGTGAAAAGAGTTTGTTGAGAAATGAGAGAAAAGAAAAGAAGTATACACCCAGAAGCGGCTGCAGGCTGCCTCCAGGCAGAGAGGACGCCCTGGGGTCGGGGCTGCTTTTTAAAAGCCGTTCTTCACTCCTCCCCTTTCCTCAGGTTGTGGAGGGACCCAGCTGTTTGCTCTTCTGATTGGGTGCCTTCCGGTCCCCACCTGTTAGCGCTCAGGGGACCACTGGGGAGGCCTTTTGTTTGGAGTTTTCCGGGACCAGCGGGGAGGCCTGTTTGGAGTTACTCAGGGCTTCCCCTTGGCCCCAGGAGAGCTCCAAATGGCACCTCATGGCCGGGTCTCGGCAGGGTCCTTCTGGCTTTGTTTTGCGTTGCAGCCTTCCCTCAGAGGGTTTCCAGGTGGGCTCTCACAGCCGTGTTCTCTGCCAAGTCCCAGCTGTGACTCAGTCTTCCCTCTTTCCCTATACGAACATGCCTCATTATTATTGCCACCTTACTAAGATTCTGCAAGATTAGGTCTCCTCCAGGTCTTTGCAGCTGACACCAGGATCAGAGCCCGAGCGTCTGCCTCTACCTCTTGCATTCTTTCTATCACATCACAGAACCAGCCACAGAAAGCCAGGAAGGGTCTCATGTGTACAGTGAGGGTAACACCTATTCCACAGGGTCCCTGGGGGTGAGTGGGTTGGCACATGCTACTTACTTGCAGCAGTGTCTGGCGCAGAATGAACGTGGGTTCTTGTGAGGGGAGTAGTGATACCCCCTCAATTATGTGCCAGACACCGTTAAGGACAGAGGGGCCATGTGGCTCAGGTGTACCAGCTAATGATGCAAATATTAACAAAATGCGTGTCCAGATAACCTGTCCTGCAAGGTGGAAAGGGCACTTGTGACTTGGTGGCTCTCCCACACTATGTGTCTCGAGGTTCAGCCTTCTGCAATTGTGTCCTTTCCTTCTGTGGGGCGATTGATCAGGAGGCCTGGGTTGGGGTGTGGCTGCTGATACAGCAGAATTAAATCTAGTTTGAGGGAACATAGCACCCTTCAATTGGGGATCCTTTTGTGCTTTGTGGGCTTTTTAACTGACAATAAGTGCTGCCAGCCTGTTTTACAGATGAGGCTGCTGTCACACAGGCATTCTATCTTCCAGCCTTGCACCATTTACTACTTTCAGAGTGAATGTCAACAAGTCAACGCAAGTAAAGGAATAAGACTTCCAGTAGAGGAATATGTGTATTGTGTAAAGGATGGAGAATTGGTTCATTCATTCATTTACCACTACTTCTAGGATACGCCAAGCCCTGGGGATGCAGCAGTGAGCAGAGGAGAGCTCCTGCCCTCCCAGAGCTTACCCACAGGAGCACACAAATGCCTGCCGGGAGGAAGGATAAGGCAGGGCCAGGGCAAGAGGGCATGGGATGGGCGTGGTGACTGGATGATAAGGGCAGGGAGGATGTGAGGGGGGTCTTGAGGCACAGCTGGAGGCCAGCGCGGTTGGAGGGGAGTGGGCAGGAGGGGAATGGGGGAAGTGGGGAGAGCGGCATGGTAGTGAGGTCACGGGGGCAGATCTTGCGGTCCATGATGGCCTTGTAGGGGACTTGGGCTTTGACTCATAGGAACGTTTAAAATAGTAACTCCTGGCGTTCATCTAGGCAATGACAGAGCAGCAGGGACGGGGTGGGCAGTTAGGGTGTCCAGGGGCAGAGGGGAGCAGAAACAGGGTCACTGGACACCAGATGGACAGGATGGAAGTCCAGACCTCTGGTGAGGTGACAGAAGTCAGGAAAGAATGGTTCAGTTTAGAAACTCAAGCTTGTAAATAGCTGTTTCTGAACATGTTTATTATGTTGAGGAGGTAACCTTTCCCATGATTGGTAGTCCCAGAGAGCAACACGTTTGCTCTGTTTTCTTTGTATTTTCATTGTACTTTCTTTGTGTATGGTGGGGTGGGGAGATGTGGTGCCTGCCCCCAGGACTTACGTGATCGAGCAAACAAGGGCAAGTGCATTCAGAGCCACCCTGTGTGGCTGGGCTTGAGAATGCTGTGGAAATTCCAGGGAGAAGGAACTCAGTGAGAGCAGTCAGAGAAGGCTGCCAGGAGGAGGTGACTTCTGAGCTGGTCAGAAGGGAGCAGAGGCAGTATTCCCAGAGAGGAAAGTTAAAAAAAAAAAAAAAAGCAGTGCTCTCAACAAAAGCTTGCTTGACTGAATCTGATGCAATCAAAGGAGTCCCACACCCATACCCACAGGGATGGATTAGCTTCAAGAACATGATCTTTTCTGGGATTCACAAAACTTCAAACTGTCATACCTTTTTATGTACATTATATATTTAAAAGGCAGTATCTCTTGTACTCCAAACTTGCAGTAGAAGAGGTATAATGCACTTTTATTTTATATTTTTAAATTAATTAATTAATTAATTTCTCTCCCCTCCCCCCCCACCCCGGTTGTCTGTTCTCTGTGTCTATTTGCTGCATGTTCTTCTTTGTCCACTTCTGTTGTTGTCAGCAGCACGGGAATCTGTGTTTCTTTTTGTTGCATCATCTTGTTGTGTCAGCTCTCCATGTGTGCGGCACCATTCCTGGGCAGGCTGCACTTTCTTTCACGCTGGGTGGCTCTCCTTACGGGGTGCACTCCTTGCGCGTGGGGCTTCCCTACGCGGGGGACACCCCTGTGTGGCACGGCACTCCTTGCGGGCATCAGCACTGTGCATGGGCCAGCTCCACACGGGTCAAGGAGGCCCGGGGTTTGAACCGCAGACCTCCTATGTGGTGGGCAGATGCCCTAACCACTGGGCCAAGTCCGCTGCCTATAATGCACTTTTTAAAAAAATTTTGGTGTTTGTTTAGTATGTGCACTTCTTATGATGAAAATATATTTTTTCTTTCTTAAAAATAAATAAGTAAGTAAGTAAATAAGACCTCTTCAAATCTCCTTCCCCTCTTGGGATAAATTCTGGAGTTTTTAACCTGGCCTCCAATCCCTTCCAAATTCTAGCAACTCCCAGCCCCATCTCTTACCACAGTTGCCTAATTCCCTCCAACCCAGCCTTACAGAGCTGCTGCTTGGGAAATGCTCCCCCGAACTGGTCTAGATAATTCCTAACCATCTTTCAGATTAAGGGAACTCTCTAACACTCCCTGGAACCCATGAACTATGCTCTATCTCAGTCAGGGTTAAATGCCTTATGTTATTATTGTTGTTGTTCTACTTCCTTGGTGTCTGGTGGCCCAGTAAATATTTGTTGAAAGCATGAATAAATGAATGAATGACTTTTACCAGGTTAAAGTCATTGGAATAAGCGATCTACTTGATTTTCCCATCAGCAAACTCTAGGCTTCGTTAGGAGGACCCTGGATCGTTGCCTCTGTGTGAGCGGCACCTGGCCCAGTGCCTTGCACTTGCTAAGTGCTCAATATGGGAGTCTAGAAAGAGGTGGGAATCTAGGCAAGAAGAGCAGCATGAACACAGACATGGAGATAGTGTGGTCCAGGACAGTAAATAGGAAAGTCTGATACAGAAAAATCATTTTGCAAGCCATATAAGCCATTGGAGCAGTAAGTCGGGCTCAAAGCACTGGGCATCTCAATAGCAGGCATGTATTGGGTCCATCCTACTCCTACACAGCTAAAAAAAAGGTGAAAGAATCTGCAGCTTCTGCAACTCTATACTCTGTGAGCATTATTAATCCCCATGAGCTCAGTTAAAGCCTGTGCTCATTGATGGCTTCTCACCTAGAATAAAAAATCAAAATGAGTTAGTGTGTCACATCTATTCCATTCATCTTTAGACTTTGCCTCAATTCTTATGTAAACCTAAGTGGCCCTGAATAGCTGTGCATTACTTAGCAAGTTTAAAGGGGAGACTTACTCTCTCAGCAGACTATTTGGTAAAAGACCACAGAAAGGGTGGTTTAGAACTTGTGAAGCTGGAGTTCACAGAGCAGTTTTGTAGCTGGCAGTGTCTACACACCTGCAATAATAGCTCACGCTCCTGCCTACTAGACATTCTATTCCATGGAACCAGACACACTTCCATTCAACTGGAGGCCACGTCCATGGGGCCAGAAACCCCCAGCTTTGTACCCTGCTTCTGCCTCTTTCAGAAGGTGAACTTAGCCTACTCAGTTTCCACATCTGTACAATGAGGAAATATGGCGGTCCTACCTCATAGGGCAGTGGCGAGGAATCAGTGTGACTAATCCAAGGGAACTTAAATAAGAGCAAGCTCAGAGCAGGTGCTTGACAAATGTTAGCGCTCATCAGCATTATTCTAAAAGAATCATAGTTGACCTTGAAGTGTAGGGTACTCAGGAAGCGGGGAGGGGGGTCTTACTTACAGGCACCTCCCCGTGTTTTTCATTGTTAAGTCACTGGCACATAAATGTAATTAACATTAGGTTTATCACTTGCAGTTGATTGAATAATACCCTCCCCCAAAGATATCCACAACTTAATCCCTGAAACCCATGAATGTCATCTTATATCACTAAATAGATATTGTAGATGTGAATCAGTTAAAGATCTCCAGATGGGGGGATTATCCTGGGTTATCCTTCACACGTATCCTTATAAGGGGAGGCCAAGGTAGATTTGACACCATAGAACAGAAGGCGTTGTGACCAGGGCGGCAGAGATTGGAGTGACACGGCCACAAGCCCAGGAATGCTGCAGCCGTCAGAAGCTGGGAAAGACAAGGAACGCATTGTTCCCGAGAGCCCCAGGAGGGCGCTCAGCCCTGCTCACACCTCGATTTGGCCCAGGGAAACTGATTTTGGACTTTTGGCCTCCAGAACTGTGAGAAAACAAATTTCTGTTGCTTTAAGCCACCAAATTGTGGCAGCCACAGAAAATGAATATACCACGTATCTATTTGTTTAAAGTATTGCAATAGCAGTGTTTATAACTTTTTTGCTTTTAAATTTATTTTGCTCGCAATTTTTGTCCTTTTGGGGGAAACATACAGAATTAATGGGCCCCAGATTCAAGTGATAAGTAGCAAGTTTTGATGCCTCTTTATTTGCATTTACTGAGCAGTAAAGACTTGTTTTGCTCAATATTAATCTTCTAATGAGTTCTATGGAGCTATAGTCCAATTTACATTTTAATACTTATTTTGTATTTTAATCTTTAGTAAAGAATCTGAATTTAGATTATTGTAGCTTGGAGGGTTAGATAAGCAATTTTTTTGTTTTTCTCATAATAAATTGTTTAAAGAACCAATTACTCATTAATGGTGTTTTTAATAGGATTTAAATGTTGAAAACAATTGGCTTTTACTTTGTGTCTTAGATTGCCACAGCTGCTATAACAAATATCACATACTGGATGACTTAAGCTATGGAAATTTATTGGCTCACAGTTTGGAAGGCTAGAAATCCAAAATCAAGGTATGGGCAACCCAATGCTTTCTCCAAAGTCTGTAGCATTCTGATGATGGCAAGTCTCCATCACTTGGTATTCTCTCTCTTTGGTTTATTCTACTTCTGTGTCTGATTTCCTTAGGCTCATCCTCCTTCAGTTTGGCCTCACTTTAATAACATCCTCAGATGTCCTATTTACAAACAGGTTCACAGACACAGGACTGGAGGTTAGGACTTGGGCATGTCTTTTGGGGGACAGGATTCCACCCCTAACACTTTACTCTGGAGAATAGATCTCCCACAGTAAAATGATAGGCAGGAAAGTGATTAGACACCTGGGTGCTGTTTTAACTTTTCTGGAAAAGGTTTCAAGGACAATTGTGAGGAATGTTTTAAACTGCATGGACTCATGGGAGGAGCATGATTTCAGGCACACTGGGAATGGCCACTCATTTTACCTTGTTTGTTGCCTGAATAAACACAGTGTTTAGGATGGTCTGGGATTGTAAAGAGATTCGGGTAAAGAATCTCTGTAAAGAGATTCGGGTCTTTTCTTCTCATAAAACACAAATACTTCGCAGAAGGCTAACAACTCATCTCCAAGAGGAACTTAGATGTCAAATGGTTTTATTCAATACCATACACTGAAAGCAAGGACATGAACAAATATTGCACACTGATGTTCACAGTGGCATTCATCATCATTGCCAAAAGATGGACACAACCTAGGTGTCCATCAGCTGATGAATGCATAAACAAGATGGGTATACACATACAATGGAATACTATTCATCTGTAACAAGAAATCGATTGGGGAAACAAATGACAACATGGAGGAAGCTTGAGGACATTATGTTGAGTGAAATTAGTCAGACACAAAAGAACAAATATTGTATGGTCTCAATGATGTGAACTAAATACAATGAATAGACTTAGAGAGTTGGGCAATGAAGTGTAGGTCTGTGGGAGATGTAATATGGGATGAGAAGGGAGAGATGATGCTAGATGTATATAGAATGCTTAATAAGGTCAAATGTAAATATGTGGTAATAGATGGTATTGATGGTAGCACATTCTAATGAATGTAAAAAACACTGGTGATTTATAATATGATTATGGCTGGTTAATGTTAGCTGGAGGATATTGTTGCAAAAGGAACTGAGGTTTTGGACTGTGAATTTTAAATCATTATAACTAGGCTCAAAACATCTTTATTAATCAAAATAGGAACCATTACAATCAACACATTTTTGCCAATGAGAAATAAACTTGTTAATTCTTGTAGCATAAAAATCCATGCTTCGGGATTTGATAAACTATTAGACAGCATTTTCTGCATCCTGCTGGTTGTGGAAGCATTTTTCCCTGCAACAAGTTGTTGAGATGCTTGAAGAAGTGGTAGTTGGTTGGCAAGAAGTCAGGTGAATATGGCAGATGAGGCAGAACTTCGTAGCCCAATTCATTCAACTTTTGAAATGTTGGTTGTGTGACGTGCAGTCAGGTGTTGTCATGGACAAGAATTGGGCCCTTTCTGTTGACCAATGCCGGCTGCAGGTATTGCAGTTTTCGGTGCATCTCCTCAATGTGCTGAGCATACTTCTCATATGTAACAGTTTCGCTGGGATTCAGAAAGCAGTAGTGGATCAGACTGGCAGCAGACCACCAAAGAGTGACCATGATCTTTTTTGGCACAAATTTGGCTTTGGGAAGAGCTTTGGAGTTTCTTCTCAGTCTAGCCACTGAGCTGGTCATCACTGGTTGTCGTATAAAATCCACTTTTCATTGCACGTCACAGTCTGATCGAGAGACGGTTCGCTGTTGTGTAGAATGAGAGAAGACAATACTTCAAAACGACGATTTAAAAAATTTTCAGTCAGCTCATGAAGCACCTACTTATTGAGCGTTTTCACCTTTCCAATTTGTTTCAAATGCCGAATGACCATAGAATAGTTGACGTTGATTTCTACAGCAACTTCTCGTATAGTTGTAAGAGGATCAGCTTCTATGAGTGCTCTCAATTGGTCATTGTTAACTTCCAATGGCTGGCCACTACGCTCCTCATCTTCAGGGCTCTCGTGTCCTTTACAAAACTTCACGAACCACCACTGCACAGTATGTTCATTAGCAGTTCCTGGCCAAATGCACTGTTGGTGTTGCAAGCGGTCTCTGCTGCTTTAAGACCCATTTTGAACTCAAATAAGAAAATCTCTTGAATTTGCTTTTTGTCTAACATCACTTCCATAGTCTAAAATAAATATAAAATGAATAGCAAGTAAAAAGTCATTAGCAAAAAAACATAAAGCAAGAAATGCACATTAAAATGATGTATAATATAACCACATTTATTTAAGAATATATGCCAGGCTCTCTCTGCCTACAGGGGCCGCACCAAATCTTAGTGTGTATTTCCATCTTTCTCATTTCTCAGCAAGCACTGTTCTTTTCCCCATTTCCCATATAAATTCTTTTTACTGGCCTAACTAAACTGGCATGTTCATAAATTCTTTCATGCATCATAGCCAAGAACCTAGAGGAATCCAGCACTTCCTCCATCTTCATTTGATGAACCATTGCCTGGAGAAATATAAGTGAGTGGTGCTCCCAGACCCTCATCAGGAACTGCCTTTAAAGTTAAAGGACTTGCCAGCTGGGTGCACTTAGCCCAAGTGAAGTCAGCTGCCCAAGGAAGTGCCAGCTCACCTGAAGGACCTGATGGGACATACATGTGCCAGTCATTGGACAGCCTGAAACATCTCTTCAAGAGACAAAGCTAGGTAGTGTCTGTGTCAAAGCCAGCTCTTCCCTCTAACTCCAGCCCAAACGCCTATTGCTAGGGGGAGGGCAAGCCAAACACCCCTTAAGAAATCTTGTCTGTTTTCATTTCCTATAGTTTCTCCCTATACAATAACTAAAAGGGCAATGCATCCTCTCAACCCCCTCTTAGCTGTTTTAGGCATAACCAACACCATGGAAAACTGGGATTGGTAATTCATACCAAACCCCATTGTCTATTACAATCTCTCCCCAAAGCCAGCTAACAGCCCAGAAGAAACCAGCTGCGCCTTAGAAGTCCTAAAACGGCAAACAAACTCTCTTGCTGCTGTGGTACTGCAAAATCGCAGAGCCCTTAACATGCTAACAGCAGCACCTGGGGCAGGGGAGGAGGGGGTGGGGGGGGGGGCACGCCTATTTCTCAAGAAAAAAGCTGTTTCTATATAAACCACCCTGGAATAGTCCTAAACAGCATTCAAAACCTGCAAAACGAAGCCCCCCAACTTCAGGGGGATGCAGACTCTGAAGGCACCTGGTCTTTCTCACTCTCGTGGTCCAGTATGTTATAGTTGACCCCCCTTTTTGGACCCACTTACCACCATTTTCTTTATACTTTCAGTGGGGCCATATATCTTTAAAATTTTAAGTTTATTTCTTCCAGAATCAATGCCTTCCAAAACAAAATATTAGTCATACGGGGATTTCAGCCAGTTCCAACCACAGTGACCCGTATTCCCTCAACCTCATTAGAGTAACCAGAGAGGTTTACGCCTTGTCAAGCAGGGACTACTGCCCTAACCAGCAAGAAGCAACTGCAGAAGAATGATCGTCGTCCCTCAGCACACCCTTGGGAATAAGGGCATGAACTCTCTGAAGCAGGTCAGTACAGGATAATGGAGAAGGGGACCCTCAACATGGCTGACAGAGAGCACGGCCGGCAGACGGCACGGCCGGCAGACAACATGGCTGCTAGACCCCCTGGGACCTTGAGTTTAATCTTGAGGTCCCAGTTTCTCTTTCTGGGACCCCTCCTTGGCCCCGGATATTCCTAAAAAGTCCTCACTGTTGGCCTCTACCTTAGGCGGGGTAACCAATAACCGCTGGGGCCCATCCCCTTATCATTAGCAGGGGGTGGAATAACTAACAGTTTAAAAGGTAATCACATGAGGCAGAGAGCACTCTCTCTACCTAGAGGGGCTGCGCCAAATCTTGGTGTGTATTTCCATCTTTCCCATTTCTCAGCAAGCTCTGTTCTTTGCCCCATTTCCCAATTTCCCAAATAAATTCTTTTTACTGGCCTAACTATAAAAAAAAAAAATGTATGCCAATGCAAAACCACAATTACTTTTGCACCAATCTAATATAAGAAGGATTTTGGCAGTAGATGAGGAGTGTGGTTAATAATATAAATATGGGAATATTCTTCTACAAGGTGTTAAGAATGTGGTGGTACAGAGAAAATATAACTAATGTATAGATTATAGGTAACAATATTGTAATGTTTTTTGTCGCAAAAACAAAAAAGACACTATATTAATGCTAAAGGTCAAAAAAAGAGTACAGGATTTGGTTTTGTGAGATATGAATATGATTAAGCTTTTTTTTTCTCTTCTTCACTTTTTTCATTAATAAGAAGACCTTGACTACGTCGTTAAAAAATTACTCTACACTGAGCCTCTGCTCAAGGTAGCATTCTTGTTGTCAAGAATCTTAGAATCGGATTAAGGAGCTGAGCACGGGGACAGATGCCCATACCTGAAGGGCCATTTGATTCCCCATGGGCAGGGAGAAGTGCATCAGGGAACTGCAGAGACCCATTCCTGACAGCAGGTCTTTATAAAGGAGAAGGAAGAATATGAGGGCCCTAGGCTCTGGAGAGACAAAACAATAGAAGAGAAGAGACGGGGGAGGCGGCGGGAGCTGCAGGGCCACAGAGGGGTGTTGGCTTCCTTCATGATTTTATTTGGAGTCTGTGTTCCATGTACCAATAATGGTTATAGAAAGGTCCTGTGATATTATTATAATCTGAGTAAATTTCTCTTGATATAGTTACAGAGGTAAATGAAATATGGAGAGGATTCAGGATGACAAAAACAAATGCTTTGTGGAATGATTTAAATTTCTGAATTTTTTTTTTTATTATTATACAGGATCTAGAACTAAAATAGGGCATGTGATTTTATCGAGTCTTATTTCTTCATTTTCCACAAAGGATTAAGTAATTTGTCCTAGGTCATAGAGTAGGAAGGCTGGAGCTAAGGTCTCCTCATGTCAGCCTCTATGTTGCGCCATGGTTCAGCACAGTGTAAATCCTCAAGAAATATTTGTTAACCATATAGCTGAAATTAAAATAGGAACACATGAGTGTGTTCATTTTCTTCATTCATCAAGATAGGTAAACTGTGTACTTCAATAAGAAGTTAGAACACTCAAAGCCCTGGGAAAGTGTAATTTGAAAGACAAATTTCCATTTTATATAGAATAGCAGGGAAGTTAGAACTTTGAGGAGACCTAGTCCAATTCCCCCTATTTACAGATGACCAAAATAATTATAGAGGGATGGTTTGATCTGTCACTTCAGCTTGGACCATTTCAATAGAAGCAGATTCCCAAACAAAGAGTCAACAGATGTAACATTTGATAAACCTTCTCTTTGAGCCTTAATTTCCTCATCTGTAAAATGGTGATGAGAATAAAACACTGACCTCTTAGGGGTGATGTGAAGACAAACTGAAAATAATGAATGGGAGGCCCTCAGCCTGCCCTGTATGTGCTTATTCGTGGCTTTGTCAATGTCACTGCTGTTGCTAGCCCAGACCACAGGAATCGACCTGGGGGATGTACCCAACCAAGAAGTATGAATTCTATTCTATGACCTCATTTGGAAAGGGAGAGGGGAGGTGGTATTGGTTTTAGCCTTGATCCCTGAGAATAAATACGATGGTACCTGTTCAAAAAATATAAAAGATCTGCTTGGAATTTTAAAAAAACAATATGAGTGTGCATTGGTAATTAAATGGGTGGCATTGTTTCCAGGCTGATAATATTTACACTATAAGCATTTAGTGTTTACTTTGGGTGCCAAGTCCCACCTGTCATTTTCATGCCCTTTTCCCCACATCAACCTTGCAGAAGACTGACAAGCCTGGGGCCCCTGGTCACCCATTGCTCTAAGGCTCTTCCCACCTCTCATCCAGCCCCTGACTGCAAGGCTGCTGGGCCTATGGATAAAATCCTGGCAGGTGTGGGCGAGGTTGGACTTTTAGAGCAGCTTTGGAAGGGACACTTAACCTGAACTTGTACTTAGGGTCTGTTGTTCCTGAAGGTGTTGCTATTTTGTATTTTTAAATAAACATTCACTAGGTTCAATTTGTTAAATATAAGCATTTGAAATCCATTACAGTTTTTGTAGCTCTCTTTTGGTGTTTCCTCATGCCAGGACCTTAAAAAAAAAAAGGAAGTAGCTTAGAGCCTCCCTCAGTCCCTGAGAGCCTGTCACAATGCCAACCATAGCATGGTATTAATAACAACGACAGCAGCAACAACCAGCTCTTACGGAGTACTTGCCCCTGGGCCAGACACTGCCTGGGCCAAGCAGGCAGGTGGTGAAGCGTCTGGGCTCTGGGATACGATGAACCGAGTTCAATACTGGTCTCTTGCTGGCCAATATCTTCGACCCAGTTCCTAAAATCCTCACTTACGCTGAACGTGAGGATGACAGCACAAAATCTTCTTAATAAGGCAGTCGTGAGCATCATATGCAAGAGGGTCTGGCACATCATAAGCAGTAGAAGTATTAAATAATATATATGTACACCTATATGTTGCATATATTATTTAAAGATTTATTTCATTATTTACTTCTCCTCCACCCCACCCTACCCCCCTTCTCATTGTCTGCTCTCTCTGTCCATTTGCTGTATGTTCTGTGTCTGCTTGTCTTCTCTTTAGGCAGCATGGGGAACTGATCCTGGAACCTTCTGGAGTGGGAGAGAGGTGCTTGATCTCTTGCACCACCTCAGCATCCTGGTCTTCTCGTCTCTTATTGTCTCTCCTGCGTGTCTGTTTTTGTCGTGTCAGCTTGCCGGGCCAGCTTGTTGCATGGGTCAGCTCCCCGCTCAGGCCAGCTCATTGCGCAGGCCAGCTTGCCTTCACCAGGAGGCCCTGGGAATTGAACCCTGGACTCCCATATGGTAGATGGGAGCCCAATTGCTTGAGCCACATCCGCTTCTCCTATATATTTTTTTACACATCTAGTTTGTTCACTTACATGTGGTTTCCCTTAACTCTTACAGCAATCCAGTGAGGAAGGTGTTAGCATTCATCTTTTATGGGTAATGAACCTGGGGCTTAGGGAGCTTAAGTAACATACCTGTGGTCACACCACAGAGGTCTGTGGCCTCTTTGACTGTTCAAGTCCATGCCTATTACTACTCTGCTTTGCTGCATTATTTATAATCATAAAAAATTGAGAAATAAACTATAAAAATTATTTAAAAGTCCAATAAAAATGAGTGGTTAGATAAACGACCGTACATCACCATGCTGAAGGGCAGCCAGGAGGCGTCACACGTGTAAAGCGGGCGGCCTGACTCCAAGGCCCTGCCTCCCCGCACGGCAGTAAGGTGCCTCCTGGTCATGACTGGGCCTGGGCACAGGGTGACCTCTGACCGCAGTGGTAATTCTGCCTGTGATGGCCTCCCCACTCCCGCTGTCCTCGTCCTGCTGAGGCTCTGAGGCCCTCACGGTAGGAAACGCCTTCGTCTCTCCCACACTCTTCAGTTCTCTCTGAAATCCTCCCCATCCTTTCCACTTCCTCCGGGAAGGCTCCCAGACCCCTCGGCCATGAGTCTCTCTCTTTCCACTGTTCTGTTTTAGCAGTTATTGGATGAATTTACCATTTGCTTCTGGTGTGAATTTCTTTTTCATGTCTCATTCACCCCAATATTAGAATGTAAGCCCTCAGAGGGCAGGAATTGTGTCATATTCTTTGCCCAGTCCTGGTGTCTAATGCTGTGAATTTGATAAATATTACCTCCTAACAATAGCTAACATTCATGAAGAGCTACCGTGCAGTGGGCCCTGTGCAAAGCATTTTATGTGCTGTCAGGAAGCCAAAGTGACCAGATAAAAGGGGAGAGTACACCCTCGCTCACCATCCCCCTGCCCTTGCCAGAGAGGCCAGCAGAACAAAGAAGGGACAACAGGTTCTGGCAAGGTCCAGTCTAAATGTGATGGGTGTAAGGAAAAGGAAGAACTCGGTATGTCCTTTCCCCCTAACCTGTATTTACTGCAGTGTAAATGGGCATAGAGTTAGGGCCTCCGTCACAATGAGTCGATTAAAAGAGAGAATATAGGTGCAAAGTTTTTAGCCTAGGGCCAGGCACATGTTAATTGTTCAGCCTACCTTAGCCATATTTCTGGGGCAATGCTCCAGGGCCACAGGGCAGAGAGAGAGAAAGTCCGACACAGCCATTTCGAGAATCCCCACGTAATACCAGGAAGAGAGAACAGGGACTGATCTGAGCCCACTTCCCGCGGGCCAGTGCGAGTGGCAGGGAGATGGCCTGACCAGCTGTGGTCAGAGGCTGCTACGTGTGTCCTCCCACCAGGGCCCCTGAGCAGGACCCACAAGAACCTGGAGCCCGAGGGACCTCGGACCTTCCAGCGCCGGCCCCGGCAGCACCTGGGTGTGTGGGGAGGGGAGTCCATGCCCTGACCCCCTGTCTGTCTCTCTGCCTGGTAGGAGCCTGGCTGTGTGGGCATTTTCCTGGGAAACGGTAGAGGCAGGCCAAGTGGGGAGAGGATGAGGAATGCGCTACCCCGCAGCTCAGCTGACAAGTGTGCATTTCCTCGGAGGTACTCTTCAGGCAGGAGCTTGTTTCACACGCACAGAGCAGGTGCCGTCATGCCAGTGCTCCTTATTTTGGAGAAAAGAGGAAATTGAGGTACATGGTGGCTTAATAACTGTCCAAGGTCATCAGGCTGGTAAGGGGCATTAGCCAGGAATCCAAATCTAGGCAATGTGGCTCCAGAACCTGTGCTCCTAACTGCCAGGCGATAAGAAGGGGTGTGAGAGAGAGAGAGAGAGAGAGAGAAGGGCAGGGGCAGGGAGCTTCCCCAGCCGGGAGCCCGGCCACTGGGTCCTGAGAAGAACAGTCCTCCTGGCCCCTGGGCACAGCGAGCAGCTGCTTCTGTTCCTAGCCACACCTCTGCACCTCCTTCTCTTTCACTCTGACTTACACACTCCCTTTCACTCCTTTGCCCTGTGTTGGGGCTGCCCTCAGAGAAAGTAAGAAAAAATTGTGTATTAATGTCCTAACATAGACTTTGGGTGATTTCCACTGTGAGATACTATTTTTTCTTTTCTTTTTTTGAAAGATTTATTTTATTTATTTATTTCTCTCCACCCCTCGTTGTTTGTACTTGCTGTGTGCTGTGTCTTTAGGAGGCACTGGGAACTGAACCTGGGACTTCCAGTGTGGGAAGGTGACACCTAATTGTTTGAGCCACCTCTGTTCCCTACCTCCCTGTGTCTCTTGTTGCATCAGCTAGCCATGCCTGCCTGTCACATCACCTCACTGTCTTGCTTGTTTTCTTTAGAAGGCAATGGGAACCTCTGTTCCCAGCTTTGCTGTTCTCTCATTATGTTTTTCTTGTGTGTTCTGTAGCATCATCTTGTTGTGTCAGCTTGCTGCACCTGCTCTCTGTCTTCTTTAGGAGGCACTAGGAACCAAACATGGGTCTCCCATGTGGTAGGCAGGAGCCCAATCACCTGAGCCACATCTGCTTCCTGAGATAATATTTTTTCAAGGCCTCAGTGACCTCAGGTCAGGAACCAGGCCTAGAAAATGACTCCCACAACTACTGAGGTGCATCTAAGGCAGGCTGGCAGCCCTCTCCTTCCTGACAAAGAGCTCATGCAACTTGGCACCAAAAGATTAACCAGCCGAGCCAAGGGCGTCTTTCCCAAGCCTTGGGCTCAAGTTAATTATCAAGACTGTTTGGCCAAAATTCATGAAGTCAGAATGGTAAAGAAACCAGGAAAATGTCTGAAGTTTATTTATAAGTGGTGTCAGTTTGGCCTGGGATTCAAACTGAAATACGCTCAGCAAATATCCTGTTGGTAGTGCCTTCCCAGGCTGGCTGGACAGTTCTAGGGTCACTCCACTCACACCACTGGCTCGTGTTCCTTTTCTTTATCAGCCATGACCTGGTGGCAGCTTTTCTCATTTACAACAACTCCATAATCTCTCCTCAGAAGGATGGAGAGCCAATGGGATGGTAGATTGCAGGAGTGGACCCTGTGTTGACATCTTATCACACAGCTCGTCAAGAGAAAAATAGAAGATTCCGTTGAACTATGATGACATTCCTCCTCTTTGGAAGCTGCTGAAAGGTAGGACATTGTCTTGCTGTAGAGAGGACATATAAAGCAATGCAGCTTTGCCTGCTGGCCTCCTGTGGAGTAGGTAAATTGGTTTTCTTTGCATACCCCATGTAAAGATCAAAAGCCCCAGATCAGTAAAGGTTAATCTGCAAGCTAAAGTTTGGATCCCTTTGACCTGTTCTGCTCCTTTCAGACTCTTCTGCTAGCTCCTTCAGGAGTTTAAAGGTTCCTGTACCCAGTGCCCAGGGCTAAAGGCAGAACATCTTGTAAACTATTTGACCTACGTGAGACTATGTCAAGGGATGTTGGAGAACTAGAGGCACAGAAGGGATGCTTTGGAATTTGCATGGCTCTTTTGAGTTCAGAAAAGGGAGAGGAAACCCAATTTCATGCCAGGCACATGCATAGGAGCCCACAGAACCCTGTGAGGCTGCTGTTGTTGAGGTTGTGTTTGGATCATCCATTCCAAATACACCACTTAAATTTTTTTTTAAGAAAATTTCACAGTAAGTATATGTCCAAGAGCCTTAAATCTTTGGCCATCCATGTGCCAGCTAGGCTCTGAATCTCAACTGAGTTGCAACACCTACTCTCCAGTTCATTGGACTCACTTCGGACAATTTACAAGGAGGAGGTGATGGACAACCACCATACTAAGGACAGCTTCAAGTAAGAGAACCCCATCCATCAGCCATATGGGATCGAAGCCCCTTTCATTAGAGGTGGAACGGACTTCACCATCCCAGAATCCTCAGGAATGAACTATGGAGTAGAGTAGACTTACTGGTATTCTGCTATAGAATCATTGTGACTCTACCAATGGAGAAATTATATCATTGATGTGACGCTGTGGCCACTAGAGGTTCTGAGAGCTGGAAGAGGGATAAAGAGGTGTAATACAGGAGCACTTTCAGGACTTGGGAATTGTCCTAAATGACATTGCAACGACCAATACAGGCCATTATATATCTTGCCATAACCTATAGACTTGTGTGGGAGAGAGTATAAAATACAATGTAAACTATAATTCACACTTAGTGGCAATGCTCCAAAATGTGTTCATCAATTTTAATGAGTGTACCACCTAATGAAGGATGTTATTAATACGGGATAATGTGGGAGGTGTGGGGAGCAGGACATATGGGAACCCCCTATTTTTTTATGTAATGTAAAAAAATAAATTACATAAATACGTAAGTTATACTTACATAATTTAAGTATCCTTTAAAAACAATATTATAAAATATATATATAAAAAGAATATTTCAGATCTACAAAAAGGTAGAAGGACTATTATAAGAAATAACTGTTCACCAACTATCCATCTTAAGAAAAAAATGTGTTTCCAGGATGGCTGAAGTTCCCTGTGTACCATTCTCAGATCACATTTACCTTCCTCCACTGTGCAGGTAGCCATGGAACTACTTTCACCATCCCCTTAGATGTTGTTGTTGTGATGATTAGGTTCATTTCTGTTTCCCTAGAGAACTCTGACTAACACAGATGTCTTTATACTGTTATTAAATCTATAAGAATCTCTATACAATACATTTTATTGTTTTACTTATTTTAAAAAGTGTATTTAAATGGGATTACATACAATACATATCCTTCTGTAGCTTGATTTTCTTATTATTTTAGACTTAGCATGCTAACACATGAAGTTCTGGTTTGTTAATTTATTTTATTGCTGTAGTGAAATCCACTGTATGACTGTATTACCATTTATTTGCTCAGGTTTTTATTGATGGACAATTGGGTTATTATGCTTTTGTTTATTTACTATGTCAATCATTGCTTGGTGCTGGGCAGAGTTGCAAGAGCTTCTCTTGGATGTTTACCTAGGAATAGAATTTTTGAGTCATAGGGTTTGGCCATCTTCAGCTTTATGAGATAATGCCAGCAAGCCTTCCAAAGTGGTCAGTCAATACCAATTTATGTTCCCACCAACAATGATGAGTTTACATTTCTCATATTCTGGCCAACATTCAGTATTGTCAGACATTTTAGTTTTGCCAATGTGGTGAATGTGAAATGGTCCTTATGGAAGCACCAGTTTACAGTTCCCTGATGGCTAGTAACCTTGGTTTTCTCTTCTGTGGATTGCCTGTTCATAGCTCTTATCGTTCTTTAACTTCCTTGTTTGTCTTTTTCTATTTATTTGTATGGATTTTTATATAGTGCGAATACTCATTGTGAAAATATTTTCTTCCAGTTTGTAACTTGTCTTTTAAATTTTTAATAGTGTTTTGGGATTTTAATGCAGTCAAATTTATCACTATTTTATAAGTTTAACTTCGTGTCATGTTTTAGGAATTCTTCATAAAGATATTGTCATGTATTTCCTTCTAAAACTTCTAAAGTTCTAGTTTTCACTTTTATGTCTTCATCCATCTGGAATTAATTTTAGGGAATTGAGTGAAGTAGGGTCTATTTTTGTTTTTTCCCACGCAGATAACCAATGGTTCCAACACAGATTTATAGATTAGATCATCCTTTCCTCTCAGGTCATCATTCAAATTCTGTAAAATATTCTTTTCATGCATGCAAGAGTCTATTTCTGAGCTCTCTCTTCCTTGTATTGGTCTGTTTTTCTCTCCACATGGTCTTAATTGCTACAGGCAATTAAGGGGAACTCCTCTACGTTACCACCACCTGATCCTTTTTCAAAATTGTCTTGGTTATTCTTGGCCCACTTCTCTCTCACCTGAATTCCAGAACCAGCTTTTCAAATTTCATGAAAACTCTTTCAGGAATTTGGTTGAAATTACATTGAGTTGAAGAAAATTGAGTGTTCCTTTCTAAAATATAGTCCATTTCTCTGGTTATTTAGGTCTTAAATGTCTTGATAAAGCTTTATAATTGTATCCAGAAAGATCTTAAATAGTTTTTGTTATGTTTATTCATAGATTTTTTATACATCAAATTGCAAATGTATGTAATATCTTCTCTTTTTAAATTTTTAAAATAAGAGAAATAGGTTTACAGAAAAATCATGTAAAAAAATACAGCATTCCCATAAACCCTCCCTCCCTATTAACATTTATTAGTGGTACCTTTGTTACAATTGATGAAAGAATATTTAAGTAGTACTGTTGACTATAATCCATAGTTTATGGTATGTTTTTCCCCATATACTACCCTATTATTAACCCCTTACATTGGTGTAGTACATTTATCATTCATGAAAGAACATTTTTGAAATGATAGTCCATCATTTATACTAGGAATCACTGTGTTGTACAGTCTTATGTTTTATATTTTAATTTTTATTCTAGCAACATATATATGACCTAAAACTTCCCCCTTATAACCACATTCACATATAAAATTCAGTGCTGTTAATTATATAACTCACAATATTGTGCTACCATCACCACTATCCATTTCCAAAACTTTGAAATCAATCTAAATAGGAATTCTGTACTAATTAAGCATTAAGTCCCCATTCCCTTCCCTCAACCCAGTGCCTGGTAACATATATTTTAGATTCTATCTCTATGAGTTTGCTTATTTCAATGATGTCATATCAGTGAGATCATACAATATTTGCTCTTTTGTGTCTGGCTTATTATTCAGCATAATGTCTTCAAGGTTCATCCATGTTGTCATATATATCAAGACTTTGTTCCTTTTTATGGCTGAATAATATTCCACTGTGTGTGTATATAGCATATTTTGTTTATCCATTCATTAAGTACATGAACACTTGGGTTGCTTCCATCTTTTGGCAATTGTGAATAATGCTGCTATGATGTGTGCAAATATCTGTTTGAGTCCCTGCTTTCAATTCTATTGGGTATTTACCTATTAGAAGATGGCTGGGTCACATGGTATTATAATAATTCTATACTCAGCTTTTGGAGGAACTGCCAAACTCTACTCCACAGCAGATGCACAATTTTACATTCCCACCAGCAATGAATGAGAGTTCCTAATTCTCTACATCCTCTGCAACACTTGTGATTTTCTTTTTCCTTTTTTCTTTTTTTATAGTAGCCATTCTAGTGGGTGTGTAATGATATCTCATTGTGAATTTTTATTTTTTATTTCTTTAACTGTCTTTTTTTTAAAAAAATACATAGATCACAAAAAATGTTACATTAAAAAATATGAGGTTCCCATATACCCCACACACACACTCCTCCCACTTCAACAACCTCTTTCATCATTGTGGCACATTCGTTGTGTTTGCTGAATACATTTGGAGCACTGCTGCACTGCATGGATTATAGTTCACATTGTAGTTTACACTCACCCTCAGTCCATTCAGTGGGTTATGGTAGGATGTGCTGGACATTATATATCATTGTGGTTTTGATTTGCATTTCCCTAATAGCTAGTGATGCTGAGCAGCTTTTCAAGTGCTTTTTGGCCATTTGTGTATCTTCTTTGGAGACATGTCTATTCAAATCTTTTGCCTATTTTTAAATTGGGTTGTTTGTCTTTTTATTGTTAAGTTGTAAGATTTCTTTATATATTCTGAATATTAAACCCTTATCAGTTATGTGGTTTCCAAATATTTTCTCCCATTGAGTAGGTAGTCTTTTCACTTTTGTGATAAATTCTGTGGATGAACAAAAGTTTTTAATTTTAATGAAGTCTTGTTTCTCTCTTTTTGTTGCTTGTGCTTTGGATGTAAAGTGCCACCTGGACCCTGAGCCACAGCAGAGTTGCAACTCCTATTCTCCGGTTCATTGGACTTACCCAGGTCAGTTAACAGGGAAGTGAAGATGGTCAACCACCACACCAGGGAACCAAGAGGGCCTACAAGTACAAGCAGGAGAATTGCAACCATCAGCCAAGTGGGATCTAAGCCCCCTCTGGATAGAGAGGTGGAGTGGACATCACCATCCCAGGGTCCACAGGATGGAGGAATAAAATATGGATTAGAGTGGACTTACTGGTATTCTACTATAGAACTATTGTGACTAGCATGGAAGAAAATGTATCATTGATGGGGAGAAAGTGGCCACAGTAGTTGCTGAGGGCAGGGGGAGAGAAGAAGAGATGTGATGTGGGGACATTCTTGGGACTTTGAGTTGTCCTGGGTGCTACTACAGGGACAGAAACAGGACATTATATATCCTGAATGTACTGAAGGAGACTGTAAACTACAATGTAAACTTTAATCCATGGGGTGTAGCAGTGCTCCAAAATGTATTCACCAAATGCAATGAATGTGCCACAATGATGAAAGAGGTTGTTGATGTGGGAGGAGAGGGATGGGGTGGGGTGTAGGGTATATGTATGGGAACCTCTTATACTTTTTAATGTTACATTTTTGTGTGTGTGATCTTTGTTTCTTAAAAAAACAAGACAATTTTAAAAATTTAAAAAAAGAAACCATTGCCTAACACAAGATTCTGATGATGCTTCCCTACATTTTCTTCTAGAATATGCAATATCTTTATAAAGTTATATTTCAGACTATTTGCTGCTGGTGTGAAGAATGCAATTTTTATTTTTTGTATGTTGAAATTATATCCAGCAATCTTGATGAATCCTCTACTAGCCCTAATAAAATTTTAATAAAAAACAGGCTCAGGTTTTAATTCATTTGTCTCTCTTTCTGAAGGGGAGTATAATATCAGGATGGGAACTTGCCTAGTACCCAGTTCAAAGTTCATTTTCTACTTCTATGTCTCAATTTGCTTTTTTTATTTTTTTATTTTTATTTTTTAATGTTACATTAAAAAAATGCAAGTGATCCCCATATGCCCCCTACCCCCCTCACCCCACTCTTCCCACATCAACAACCTCTTTCATCATTGTGGCACATTCATTGCATTTGTGAATACATTTTGGAGGACTGCTGCACCACATGGATAATGGTTTGCATTGTAGTTTACACTCTTCCCCAGTCCACCCAATGGGCCATGGCAGGACATACAGTGTCCACTGTCTGTCCCCACAGTACCACCCAGGACAACTCCAAGTCCCAAAATGCCCCCACATCCTATCTCTTCTTCCCTCTCCCTACCCTCAGCAGCTACCATGGCCACTTTCCCCACATCAATGATACAATTTCTTCCATTAATAATCACAATAGTTTCATAGTAGAATATTGGTAAGGCCACTCTAACCCATACTCTATTCCTCCAGCCTGTGGACCCTGGGATAGTGATGTCCTCTCCACCTCTATATCAAGAGGGGCTTAGATTCCACAGGGATGATGGATGCGATTCTCCTGCTTGCAGCTGTAGGCATTCTCGGCTTCCTGGTGTGGTGGTAGTTGACCTCGTCACCTCCCTGTTAGCTGGCCAGGGTAAGTCCAATAAACCAGAGAATAGGAATTGCAAGTCTGCTGAGGCTCAGGACCCGACTGTCACATGGACAGTCCAGAGATTTGCTTTTAAGTCCACAAGGAGTGACTAAAGGTCTCCTGTGAGCTCATCTAGATACCAGGATGTCCAGAGGTAAGGTGTGGGGGAGGAATATACGAAGAAGCATGGAACTGTCTAATCCCAGCAAAGGAAGGGACCTTGGAATAAGTCTGGCCCCACTTTCCACCCTAGGCCACATAGAAATCTATTCTGCAAATGTCCCTACAAAGCCACTTACTTGCTCAACATGCATTCTACTAAATAAGGTCCTGTGCTGGATGTTGGGAGAGAGAAGTGAGCAAAACACTATAAGCAAAACAATTGCAAGTAGTACACTTACAGTTTAGCGGCAGATTTTAGTGAAATAATCACACAACTATGTCACTGTGAATGGGAATAAGTGCTGCGAAGGAATGTAAATGCAGCTCTGAGCATATTTGATGGGTGTGGGGGGGGCACGGTGGGGGAGGACCTAACTTCCTGAGGGGGCAGAAGAGCATTCCAGGCCTTAAGGTGGAGACGAGCCCGGATGGTGTGTGCAGGCTGCTGTGCGCTGAGGTCGGAGAGCCGTCCAGAAGCCAGACTGGGCTGGGAGCTGTGGGTCCTGTTCAGAGTTTTGGCTTCTATTCTTGTCAGCAGCACCGGGAATCTGTGTCTCGTTTTGTTGTGTCATCTTGCTGCATCAGCTCTCCGTGTGTGTGGCACCACTCCTGGGCAGGCTGCACTTTTTTCGTGCTGGGTGGCTCTCCTTATGGGGCACGCTCCTTATGCGTGGGGCTCCCCTACACAGGGCACACCCCTGTGTGGCAGGGCACTCCTTGCGTGTATCAGCGCTGCGCATAGGCCAGCTCATCACATGGGTCAGGAGGTCCTGGGTTTGAATCTGGACCTCCCACGTGGTAGGCAGATGCTCTATCTGTTGGGCCAAGTCTGCTGCCCACTGAAGGGTTTTTTTTTTTAAAGATTTATTTATTTATTTAATTTCCCCCCCATCCCCTGGTTGTCTGTTCTTGGTGTCTATTTGCTGCGTCTTGTTTCTTTGTCCGCTTCTGTTGTCGTCAGTGGCACGGGAAGTGTGGGCGGCGCCATTCCTGGGCAGGCTGCTCTTTCTTTTCACGCTGGGCAGCTTTCCTCACGGGCGCACTCCTTGCGCATGGGGCTCCCCCACGCGGGGGACACCCTTGCGTGGCAGGGCACTCCTTGCGCGCATCAGCACTGCGCATGGCCAGCTCCACACGGGTCAAGGAGGCCTGGGGTTTGAACCGCGGACCTCCCATATGGTAGACGGACGCCCTAACCACTGGGCCAAAGTCCGTTTCCCAACACTGAAGGGTTTTAAGCTAGGGAATGACACAAGCAGATGTGCATTTTAGGAAAGTTACCCATCTACACAGTATGGAGAATCAACTGGACAGGGATCAGTTAGGAGACTATTACAGTTGTCCCAAGGAGCAATAACGACTGTGTGAGTTGATGGCAGAAGTAAACTCAAGCCAAAAACTCTCAGGGCACTTTTTCCATGCCAGGAGACTTACATGCATTCTCATAGGTAACTCCCGCCCGCAAGCCTGTAAGTTGGACTGTCATCCCCTGAAGAGGTGAAGAAACTCACTCAAGTTTACACAGCTGCTTACTCAGTAGGTCTGGGATTCAAACCCAGCTAAGCTAGTTAACTAGTGTGGCTGAGACTGGGGGAGGAGGGATGAAGGTTTCCCCACATGGCACTGGAAAACTCTTAGCAAAAGTAGTAATAGGCTGAAGGGAACTAGGGATGCGGGGTACAAACACTGGAACAGGAGGCTGGGAGACCTGATTTCCATCTCACCTCCATCATGTACTTCGGATGCCATCCTTTGTCACTTCTGACTCTATGACTCTAGGTTGATTGTTTGACTTTGGAAAAGCCACTTGAACTCTTGGATTCTGTTTTTGCATCAGTAAAATAAGGCTGAAACCTCTCCACTGGGATGATCCATTTGAAAGTGCTTTGCAAGCTTTGACGAGATTTCCAGACATCGGCTATTACCAGGTCTGCCGACTCTCGAGGCAGTCCTTTCCATTCTGGGCAGTTCTCCAAACCAGAGGAGGTTTCTTCGTGCTGATTGTGCTGCTCCTTCTTTCCCATGACAGAGCTTCAGGCCTCAGAGACAGCGCCCTGCCCCTGTTAGAACCTCCCTGCGCGGGATGCCAGCAGCTCCTGTAAGCATCCTTCAGCTGGCCCGGATTCCAGCCTTCTCAGCCTCACTGGAGGTTCTCCAGATTAGCAATGGCTGGGTTAAAACGTGGCATGCAGAGCCAAAAACAAAACTTCAGTTATCGATTGACAAGCTGAGTTTGATGGAAAGAGCTCTTCCCCTGATGAGAATTTTCTGCTATTATTTCAGCAGCATGAAGAAGTTTTGGTAACAGAGGGCTCTGTATTTGAGGAATCAATGCATTTTTATACAACTTCTTCCCACCTTCCTGTAAGACTCTCAAACGCTTTGCATATTCTTACAGGATTTAAATAAAATAAAAAAATATATTATTTTATATATATTTATATAGTGTATATACAAACACAGGGCTTTTTAGATGATCTAAATAAGTCATAATGAAAGTATTCAAGTGGACCTCAACCTTTTTCTCATTGCCAAAACTATGGCTTAATTTGATTTTTAGATATTTCTCATAATTGAGAAGGAGGATTTTAGTTGAAATTTGACAGATTTGAAGAGAATGGTAAAGTTGGAGCAGGGTGTAGGAGTGAAGGAAGATGGGAAAAGTTTCAGCTGGCTTTTATTGATAGTGGAAAAATACTCATTAAAAAGATGTGATGCTGTTTTCCAATATTACCTCAAAAATGAGTTTTGGTGCTTTGAAACTTCCATTTTAATGTCGAGTCCTCAATAAAATGAATGTGTTGTCTAAGTAAGTTGAAAAATAAAAAGTGAGGAATGCATTCCTTGGTCTCCATCAGAGAATTCCTTCTTTTCAACCTGAGTTTGAGAAGGTAACATTTATTAAACCTAAGATGGAAAACTTCAGGTGGGCTTTTTATTTTTTATCACAGATGCTTGCCACTGATCTACTAACTAGAAACCAAGATACATGATTAAATTCTAGCCCAATGGAGTGCTTAGGTGGTTATAGACTAGGTGTACATAAAACCCAGCTGTAGTAGCCAGATACGTTTTACTATAACATAAAACCCAGAGACAAGAAATGAAAAATTCCATTTTGCTTCATTTCCCAACATACTGTCTTAACATTAGTAGATTTTGTGTGTATTTTCTCTTCTCCACTGGTAGCATTAAGATATTTCTTTCCATGCTTTCAACTTTTAATAACCTCAAATACAGTCAACATGCCATTGCCAAGGGCTCAGGCTCCATTTCACGTGCTTCTGGCTGATTGATAGATCTCTTGGAGAAGATGCCAAATATGCATGATGCTAATTCAGTTGAAATAAAACAAGATACTCATAAAAATGGATTTTTCACAAACTAGTCCTTTGGCCTTAGCAATTCTATTTGTATTGCTTTTGGAATTGGGCTGGTTCAGGGTGTAGGCTTTGTCCCTTTAAGGCCATCTTCCCCGGACATTTCCAGGAAGGAGCTCATCAGGGAGAGAGATACAAAGCTGGATTTCAGATGACCCCAAAAGTAGGTGACCCTATTTTACATAAAGTCATTTTCTCACCAGTAAGTTGGGTCTTGGGGACCCACCCAACTTACCTCATAACAGGGAGATTTTATTCCTTGTTTCTGTCATTCAACAAACCTTGAGGAAAGGCCACCAGCAGATGTCCACAGAACGTGGGAGGAGAGGAGTATTGCACAATGAAATAGAACAAGAGCAGGAGCTTGTGTAGCACCCAGTAAGGGCCAAAAGTTTTTTCAGCACTTTACAAAACTAACTTAATCCAATTGTTACATCTATTTTACAGATGGGGAAGTGGAGGCAGAGAGAGGTTAAATGACATAAGTAACGGACACTATAAAGAGAAAGTACCCAGCAGCAATATTAGTCTGAAAAAGTAACGTCTCTGAAAATTCCCACACACACACACAAAAAGGGAGAGAAAAAGAGAGAAAGAAAGATGCAGAAGAAAAGAAAAGAAATGTGAGTTGCAGAACAGAAGGAGAAAACAGACATGAAGGGGCATTTGGGGGGACTTGTAGCCAGGGAATGCAAAGCCCACGTGGTAGAGCAACTCTCTACCTGCAAGCACCTGCCTCCAGTCACATATCTACCAGTTGGGGAGAAATCCTGTCACTCAACCTGGGACTCAAAAATAGAGAACAAAGGTTCCTACAGTGAGGAGGCTGGAGGAGATTCACTGACATATTAAAATACAGGTAGTCAATTTTCAGAACTGGGTAGATGCTTTCAAAGGTTTCAGATTGGGCATATTAAGTTATTCCAAAGAAACCCATTTTGCCTTTATTTTATTTTATTTTATTTTATTTTATTTTATTTTTAACGATTTGTTTATTTATTTCTTTCCCCTCCCCCCCCCCCCCCGTTCTCTGTGTCTATTTGCTGCATCTTCTTTGTCTGCTTCTGTTGTCAGCAGCACAGGAATCTGTGTTTCTTTTTGTAGCATCATCTTGTTGTGTCATTTTCTCCGTGTGTGCGGTGCCATTCTTAGGCAGGCTGCACTTTCTTTCGCGCTGGGTGGCTCTCCTTACAGGGCGTACTCCTTGCGCATGGGGCTCCCCTACGCGGGGGACACCCCTGCGTGGCAGGGCACTCCTTGCGCGCATCAGCACTGTGCATGGGCCAGCTGCACACGGGTCAAGGAGGCCCGGGGTTTGAACCGCGGACCTCCCATGTGGTAGACGGACGCCCTAACCACTGGGCCAAGTCCACTGCCCTATTTTATTTTTTTTAAGTAAACTTTATTTCAACTTCAAAAAATAAAATAACAGACAAAAGGCAGCTTAACAAATTATGGACGCATTACTCTAAAAAATTCTGTCCAGGCACATTTATCCCATTTAATCCTAAAAACAAACGTAATTGTTTCTCCAGTGTTCAGAAAGATACATAAATGAGCATAGATTGGTTAAATGACATGGCCAAGGTCTCCTTGATAATGAAGAAAATGAAGGAAAAAAATGCTTAATCATATTAATATCTCATAAAACAAAATCCCGTATTCTTTTTTTTCCTCCCATTTTGGCTTTAACGTTTTCAACTTAATGACCCTTTCAGGGTTTGGTTTATATCAGGAAAAACAAATGTTGGGTAGGCCCTGCTAAATGATTTGTCCTCTAAAATGGTGCCCAGTCAGAGACAGAGGACCCTAATCACAACAGGTTTTATTTAGTAAAAGCGTGCCAGGCACTGTGATATATGCTTCACTTCGTCATCTCATTTAATCCTTACCCCTGGGGAGAGGTGCCCTGGTAGCCTTACTTTTTGGGTGAGAACCCTGAGGCTTGGCAAAGTCAAGTGACTTGCCCCAAACACACACAATGTAAGGGAGGGGCCGGGTGGGGGCTGTCATCAGGTCCATCTGATCCCCCCACCCCACGACCCGGACAGGGGGCTGGACAAGACAGAATGGAAACTGGAGCAAAGACCAAAGGACCCCCCCAAAAATATGTGTGCAGCTGAATTTTTGAAGCTAAGTGAGGGATAGTTCATTCATCTCTTCTGATTTATGTTTTATTAGCTTGGCCCAATATTGCAGCCTAATGAGATATTTTTGGCCCTACAACAGCAAAGCAGTTCTGAGGTTTAAACTTCTATTGCATTTACCTACACCAGGCAGACACCACGTGCCTTTATGTGAAATTAAAACCAACGAAATTCCTCTTTTTTTTTTTTTTCAGTTTGGCAGTAAAGGCGCTTTGTTTCAGGTGTTCACAGATGAAACAAGCTGGGCTGGTTTCTGAAAACCAAGAAACCTGGAGAGAAATTTATTATTTCAAAACAAAATTTAGAGGTTGAAGGATTTAGCAGTTTATGAAGAACATACCGCTAAATCTGTGTGAAAAGCTGTTCAAAATGTCCTGGCCTGAAGTGCCAAGGTCTTTTTCAAAAGTCCCTACAGAAGCTCTCAGTCATCTGAAAGGTATAAAAATGGGCAACAAGCATTTTAAAGGCATCTTTCCACCAGGAGCTGGTGCTTGAGAGCCTGTGCATTTTCCCACACAAATGTGCTCAGCCGTTATGTTAGCCAGGCATTTCCGGTGCACTGCAGGTTTTGTTATTTCTTTTTTTTTTTCACCCTACTCAGGGAATTATTCAAGATTTGTAGCCAACGGTCTCAGCCACATTTTCTCTCATTTCTTAGTCATACTTCCATATATGGAAATCCTTATCACATAGCTAATTCCCTGGCTAGGACATTTTATGGGAAGAGTTTACCGTATTATGGTCTTTATAAACTAAAATAATCCTAGGGATGAAATGGCAGCCACAGTCACAGGCCTAAGTGTGAGTATCTGCGTGTTTAAATAGTCTTTAGAGTTGCTAGAATGTATTTGACAAGTTTAAACTCAAGGGTTTCTTTTCTCCCTTCAGTAGCTCTTGGATAGCAACATGAACTTTAGCTATTTAGAAAAGAAAAGAATCTTCACTAATTGCCTGGAAGGAAAGTTGAGAGGCATGATGGGAGACTTTTCCCATAATAAAGGGTTTCAAATCACCTCTGCATTTGGACAGTTTTCCTTCTGAGGCAGCAAGAGCACAGTTAGGAAGAATTACTTGGTCACAAGTTTAGTCCAGTTTAAATAAATGGAAATGAAGTCAGCCCTTCACAGAGTGGTCTTTAGCAGACCAGCTCTTTAGCAGATAATTTCCCCTTGAAAGGAATGCAAGGCAAATGTGAAATCTTATGGCTATCTTATATTTATGCAATGAATTAGGCTGCTTGAAGAACTTGCGCATCTTTTCATCCTTCTACAACCTAATTCCACTGGCTTAAGACTACATAGCTACCAGCACTCCCCACTTGAAAGCTAAAGCAAACCAAAACTACAGTGAGATACTGCCTCTCACAGAGGTAGAATGGCTATATTTTTTGAAAATGAAAAAGAAGTGTTGGTGAAGATGTGGAAAAATTGGAACCCTCATACCTTGCCAGTGGGAATGGAAAATGGTACAGCTGCTGGGGAAAACGGTTTAGAGATTCCTCAAAAAAATTTAACAAAAAATTCCAGAGAAGCAGATGTGGCTCAAATGATTGAGCTCCTGCCTACCACATGGGAGGTCCCAGGTTTGGTTCCCAGTGTCTCCTAGAGAAGACAAGCGAGATAGCTAGCTGGCACCGCAAGCTGATGTAACAAGGAAACACAAAGAGGAAACACAATGAGAGAAAAAACAAAGCAGGGTGCAGAGGTGGCTCAAGCAATTGAGAACCTCTCTCTCACATGGGAGGTCCCAGGTTTGGTTCCCAGTGCCTCCTAAAGAGAAGACGAGGGAAACGGACTTTGGCCCAGTGGTTAGGGCATCCGTCTACCACATGGGAGGTCCGCGGTTCAAACCCTGGGCCTCCTTGACCAGTGTGGAACTGGCCCATGCACGGTGCTGATGCGCGCAAGGAGTGCCGTGCCACACAGGGGTGTCCCCCGTGTAGGAGAGCCCCACACACAAGGAGTGCACCCTGTAAGGAGAGCCGCCCAGCACGAAGGAGGGAGCAGCCTGCCGAGGAACGGCACTGCCCACACTTCCCGTGCCGCTGACGACAACAGAAGCGGACAAAGAAACAAGACGCAGCAAAAAGACACAGAAAACAGACAACCGGGGGAGGGGAGGGGAATTAAATAAATAAAAATAAATCTTTAAAAAAAAAAAAAAAAAGAGAAGACGAGCAGACACAGAGAGCACACAGCGAACAGACACAGAGACCAGACTGTAAGCACAAACAATGATGTGGGGCAGGAGGGGATAAATAAATAAAAATAAATCTTAAAAAAAATGTTTCCATATGACCTGGCAATTCCACTCCTAAATCTATACACAAAAGAATTGAAAGCCAGTATGCAAACAGATATCTTCACATCAATATTCAGAACACCATTTTTAACAAGCCAAAGCCAAACGGTGAACATAGCCCAAGAGCCCATCTACAGGTGAATGGATAAACAAAATGTAGTATAAACATATGATGGAATATTACTCAGCTGTAAAAAGGACTGAAGTTCTGATACATGCTACAACATGGGTAAACCTAGAAAACATTATTCTTAGTAAAACAAGCCAGAGACAGAGAACAAACACTGTGACCCCACTTAAATGAAATATGCAAACTAAGCAAATTCAGAGAGGAAAAGGAAAAGTAGATGAGAGGTTACCAGGGGTTGGGGCAGTTGGGGTAGGGGGTGGGGATAGGAGAGAAGGGGAGCTATTGCTTAACACAGAGCATCTGTTTGGGGTGATGAAAAAGCTTTGATAATAGGTGATGGTGATGGTAGCACAATATTGTAAATGTAACTATTGCCACTGAAAATGCTTAAGATGGCAAAGTTTTTGATATGTGTGTGCACATTACTACAATAAAATTAAATTAAGAAAAAAAAACCTCTCACTGTGACTCCTGTTGCCTATAAAGATCAAGCCCAGAATCTGAAGATTAACAAGCATTTATACATCAGGTACCTGTGGCTAGGCCCTATGAGGGGAAACTACGAATAAGACATGCTCTGGGTGGTGCTGCGGGGACAGTTACTGGACACTGTATGTCCTCCCATGGCCCACTGGGTGGACTGTGGGAGAGTGTGGGCTATGGTATGGACCATTGACCATGAGGTGCAGCGGTGCTCAGAGATGTATTCACCAAGTGCAATGAATGTCTCATGATGATGGAGGAGGTTGTTGTTATGGGGGGAGGAGTCAGGTGAGGGGGGTGGAGGATATATGGGGACCTCATTTTTTTTTAATGTAACATTAAAAAAATAAATAAAGACAAAAAGAAAAAAGACATGCTCTGGGAGCACTGTCACGTAAGTGAGGGAATCTGTCACCACACAGACAATTGTCGTGATCCAAGCGAGTGACGAGGGAGAAGGGTCTGGGCTTGGCAGCGCTGAGGCGGACCTAGCCTGGACAATGGCATCCCCGCCCCGAAGTACTCAGTTCTTTCTCCTGCAACGACTGATGCATCAGAGAAAGACAAGGTGGGCGGTCCGCTCCACCGCTTGGTTAGGAAGATATGCCCCCTTGGGCTCTCACTCAGAGGTAACGGGGGAGGCAGGTTTCAGCAGGGCGGGGATGCGGGGGGCAGCCTGCTGGGGCTGAGGGGAACACAGACGCCAGGACATTCTCCGTGGTCCTGAAAGGAACGGCCCACGTTTTGCCTGTTGGTGCATTTTTACCGACATTCTGAGCCCAGCATATGTCTTTGTTCTGAGGTGCCTGACTGCTAGAGTCCTCTTCTAAAGCCAGATGCCCAGGCCCTGGGCAGGCATTAGGAGACTCTCCTTTTCTGTAGTCTGTCCCAGGTTCTGTGAGCCATTGTTGCCTTCTGGCCTGACTTTTTTTTTTTTTTTAAAGATTTATTTTTTATCATATTTCTCTCTCCTTCCCCCTGTTGTCTGCTCTTTGTGTCCATTCACTGTGTGTTCTGTGTTGCTTGCATTCTTGTCGTGCGGCATCAGGAAACTGCCACTTTTTTGTTGCGTCATCTTGCTGCATCAGCTCTCCATGTGTGTGGCAACATTCCTGGGTGGGCTGTGCATTCTTTGCACGGGCGACTCTCTTTACGGGGTGCACTCCTTGCGCGTGGGGCTCCCCTACGCGTGGGGCTCCCCTACGCGGGGGACACCCCTGCGTGGCGCAGCACTCCTTGCGCGCATCAGCACTGCGCATGGGCCAGCTCCACATGAGTCAGGAGGCCCGGGGTTGAACCCTGGACCTCCTATATGGTAGGCAGACACTCTATCAGTTGAGCCGCATCTGCCTCCCCGTGTCTGCTTTTAAAGTCTTGCACAGACCTGGAGTAACTGGCTCCAGGTGCAGAGCCCAGAAGTGCTCAGGAGCCTGTGGACAGACAGCAAACAAGCCCAGAGGACTGCACGAGGCCAGTCCCTCAGCCTGAACCCAGCTGGATAAATGCCCTCTGGGTGCACCTGAGGGCAGGCTTTGGGTGTGGGACCCCTTTATCCATTGCGCTCCAGTGACTTTGAGCATTTTCAGCAACCATTTTGAAATAATTAAATCACCTTAATTTTTCTTGGAAGTAAAATGCTAAAAAGTATTTGTGCACTTTAATCAAGTCACAATGACACAAATTAGCTAGGAGTCTTTTAAAGGCCTAGCTCTGTGCTCTCCCTTCATCTCTTCTTCTTCCCTCTCTTCCTTCTACTTTAACTGAACATCTATTATGTGCTGACACTGTCCTAAGCATGCAGAGCACATAAATGGAATGGCTACTGTCCATTTTCATTCTATGAATGTTTATGTGCTATGCACTGTGTTATGTAATACTGTGTCAAATAAGAAACACCAATTTTGTGTCATTGTGGAGTTTAGAGTCTAGTCAAAAGATGTTGAATAAGTAAAGTGTTGCAAAGAACATGAATGAAAAGAATCCAGTTCCAAGAGGATATTTAACAGGGACACCAAATTTAGTCTGTGGGATCAGTTATAATTTAGGGGAGGAGCATGCAAAAAAGTATTCAAAACATGCCTTTAACTGAGTTCCATTGTTTTAGTTTATATTTTATCTTCCAAAAATTAAGACAACCAGATTAATAATGAAAAATGTATTCAATTAATTTATTTTGATTATCTGAGTCAAACAAGTTTAATAATTGAATTAGTTGCTCAAGCAACTAAGGTAGATTTAATCTTGGGATGACTGACCTTTTCGTATATGTCTGCTTGAGACTGATTTAAACCATCTAATTACGGGTAGTAGCTGCGGCAGGCGAAATTCTCAGATGGCCTCTCAGGTTTCTCTCACCCAGCCCCTGCCCAGCCTCCCTCTGGTATATACCTACTCCCAGTTATTCAATCAAATACTAATCAGGTGGGCCTTTAAAAGGCAATCTTCCTGGTGAACAAGATTCAACAAAATTTAAAACGTGGGACAGATCTGACACAGGAATTCTCCATAGCTGGCTTTGGAGATGGAGGGGACCATCTGGCAAGGGATGCAAGTAGCCTCTAGACCTGAGAGCCAGCAGGAAACAGGGACCTCAGTCCTACATCCACAATGACTTTTTTTAAAAAATTATTTTGGTTGCATTCTCTTTTTTAAATTAATTAATTAATTAACTTATTTATTTCTCTCCCCTTCCCCCCCACCCCGGTTGTCTGTTCTCTGTGTCTATTTGCTGCATCTTCTTTGTCCACTTCTGTTGTTGTCAGTGGCATGGGAATCTGTGTTTCTTTTTTTGTGTTGCATCATCTTGTGTCAGCTCTCCGTGTGTGAGGCACCATTCCTGGGCAGGCTGCACTTTCTTGCACGCTCATCCACAATGACGTGAATGCTGACACAATGACAGGAGCCTGGACGATGACCCCAAGCTCCAGGTAAGAACACAACCAAGCTGAAACCTTGACTGTGGCCTTGTGAGATCCTGAGGACCCAGGCTTGCCATTTCTGGACTTCTGGTTTACAGACTGGACTAGTAGAGGGGTGTTGTTTTAAGCCACTGTGTTTGTGGTAATTTATATACATCCATAGAAAACAAATACAGCCATTATTCTGTTTTCCTGCTCAACACCTTTCTTCCCCCTCCTCATAATAGACTTGAATCATCTTGAAAACAAAGACTGGGCATGTGACCAGGCTGGCAAATCATCTTATCTCATGCCTTTGGGTATGGTAATTCTGTTAGGTACTGTACATGCAACTTGGGGATTTTCAAACTTGAACTCTGGTCATAGGGTGTAGGGACTGTGAGACCAGAGAAGCCCAGAGCTATGTCGCTCACCACATGGTGAAACTATCTAATGCCCCAACACCCTGACAAGAGCCCGAAGAGTCTTGGCAGTGTTAGAGTCCCTGAATCCATTGTCCTTAGGCCATCTGAATCTGTGCCTTTCCAGTGATTCATTATGTGAACCCATGTGTCCCCTTTTGACTTAAGCTAGGTCAGGCCCAGCTTCTGTCACTGGCAAACCAGAGTCCTAAGCAATATAGCTACAGAGGATGAGTAAAGCACTGTCAGCTGCAGGAATCCAGTTCTGCTTATCAGACTTGAGGGATGAGGACAATATGAAGACATAGAAGTGCCTACGCTCACAAGCATTTTTATTTTTTACTTGGTACTTCAAACAATAGCAAAAATAAATGTTAGGTCAATCATCATATTATTAGAGCTGCAAGGGATCTTAGATGACATCTGGCCAGGACCCCTGATTTTCTATATGCAGAAGCTCAGGCACAGAGAGGAGGAGCAGCTAATTAGTAACAAGCTTGTCATTCTTGGAGTCTTTGGATAAAATTGAGTGAAAAATGCTGCTGCTTGCATCTAATTAATTTTCCTCTTCTGCATTTCATGTTTACTTGGTTAACCCACACTTACAGTGCATTTTTCTCAAACTTTCTAAAATTGTGTCTACTGAGTGTTGTGACTCTCTTGATTTCTGCGATATATTTTCAACATAAACCCTCCAGTTTCTGAAACTCTAGTGGTATCTCAATTTTTCAGGGTGATTTTTACTTGATTATACTACAAAGAGTGTAAAACTGTGCAGGCATACTATGGAGATAGCACAGGTTCAGTTCTAGACCACTGTAATAAAATGAATATCAAAATACAGCAAGTCACATGAATTTTTGGGTTACCCAGTGCATATAAAAGTTATATTTACATTATACCATAGTCTATTAAGCACATAGTAGCATTATGTATAAGAAAACTGTGTACATACCTTAATTTAAAAATATTTTATTGCTAAAAATGCTAACCATCATCTGAGCCTTAAGTAAGTTGTAATCTTTTTGCTGATGGAGGGTCTTGCCTTAATGTTGATGGCAGCTGATTGGTTGTCCAGGGTGGTGGTTGCTAAAGGTTGGGGTGGCCCTGGCAATTTTTAAAAAGAAGCCAACAATGAAGTTTACCCAACATTGATTTCTCTGCATCATGTGGATGCTGTCTGATGGCATTTTGCCCACAGTAGAATTTCTTTCAAAATTGCAGTCAATCCTCTCAAACTCTGCCACTGCTTTATCAACTAAGTTTATGTAAAATCCTAAACCCTTCATTATTTCAACAATATTAACAGCATCTTCACCAGGAGTAAATCCCATCTCAAGAAACCACTTTCTTTGCTCATCTATAAGAAGCAACTCCTTATCTGTTAAAGTTTTATCATGAGATGGTGGCAATTTAGTCACATTTTCAAACTCCACTTCTAATTCTAGTTCTCTTGCTATTTCTACCATATCTGCAGGTACTTCCTCCACTGAAGTTTTGAACCCCTCAAAGTCACCCATGAGACTTGGAATCAGCTTCTTCCAAACTCCTGTAAATGTTATTTTTGACCTCTACCTATGAATCACAAATGTTCTTAATGGTATCTAGAACGGTGTATCCTTTACAGGAGGTTTTCAATTCACTTTGCCCAGATCCATCAAGGAATGGCAGCTGTAGCCTTACCAAATGTATTTCTTAAATAATAAGACTTGAAAGTTGAAATTACTCTTTGATCCATGGGCTGCAGAATGGATGTTTTGTTAGTAGGCTTGAAAAACATTAATCTCCATCAGAGTTCTTGGGTGACTAGGTGCATTGTCAGTATTTTGAAAGGAATATTTTTTTCTGAGCAGTAGGTCTCAACAGTGGGCTTAAAATATTCAGTAAATCATGTTGTAAACAGGTGTGCTGTCATTTAGGCTTTGTTGTTCCATTTATAAAGCATAGGCAATGTTGATTTAGCATAATTCTTATAGGCTCTAGGATTTTGGAATGGTAAATGAACATTGATTTCAATTTACAGTCACCAGCTACCTTAACCCCTTCAGCAGTTTGATATTGTTTATGAATTCCAAAAATAGATATTGGATTATGTTTATAAACTGGTCTGTTCCTCTGGGTGTATTAGATTGTATTAAATTCAGAGGTTTCACTTTTACTTGATTAAATAATGAATAAGGCTTTGATTGGGCCACATCAGTAGGACATTGAGTCCCTGTCCCCTTGGTGGGTGGGAAATCATAGAGAAACTGACATGGCAGAGGAGTTAGTGGGAATTTTTAGCTGGAGCCCTGGGAAGAAAATACTCAAGAACACAGAGGAATAGAGATGGCTCTGTATACACGGCAGAGGCCCCGGAAGAGAGAGAGTCTGATAGGCAGCAGTTGACCTTGTGGAGAGAACAGAGCAGCTGAGCCCGGAGAGCAACAAGGCCTGGGAGAGAGATGAGACTTCTCCCAGCCTACAGCTGCCATTGGAAGAAGCTGGGACCACAGAGTCTTAAGAGAAAGAGGAAGCCTGAACCCTTGCAGATGTCGGCAGCCATCTTGTTCCAGCTTAAACTTTATAGCTTGGTAACTGTAAGCTTCTACCCCAAATAAATGTCCTTTATAAAACACAACAGACTTCTGGTACTTCGCATCAGCACCCCTTTTGCTGACTAATACAGCCCCTAACAAGAGAATCAGCCTGTCCTTTGAAGCTTTGAAGCCAGGTATTGACTTCTCCTTGCTAGCTTTGAAAGTCTTAGATGGTATCTTTTTCCAATATAACGCTGTATTGTATACTCTGAAAAAGGTTATTTAGTGTAGTCACCTTCATCATCAATTATCTTAGCTAAATCTTCTGGATAAGTTGCTGCAGCTTCACCTTGCACTTATATGTTATGGAGATGGCTTCATTCCTTAAACCTCATAAACCAACCTGTGCTAGCTTCAGACTTTTCCTCTGCAGCTTCCTCACCTCTCTCAGCCTTCAAAGAATTGGAGAGAGTTAGGGCCTTGCTCTGGATTAGGCTTTGTATTAAATGAGTGTTTGTGGCTGGTTTGATCTTCTATCCAGACCACTAAAACTTTCTCCATATCAGCAATAAAACTGTTCTACTTCTTATCATTCTTGCATTCACTGGAATAGCACTTTTAATTTCCTTCAAGAACTTTTCCTTTGCATTCACAGTTTGGCTGTTGGCAGAAGCCTAGCTTTCAGCCTATCTCAGCTTTCAACATGCCTTCCTTCCTCAGCTTAATCATTTCTAACTTTTGATTTAAAGCGAGAGACGAGCCACTCCTCCTTTCATTTGAACACTTAGAGGCCATTGTAGGTTATTAATTGGCCTAATTTCAGTAGTGTTGTGTCTCAGGGAATATGAAGCCCAAAGAGAGAGAGAGAGACAGGGGAATGGCCCATCAGTAGAGTAGTCTGAACACACACTGTCTGTACCTATAAAGTTGGCAGATTTTTACAGGAACAGTTCATGGTTCCCCAAAAATAATTATAATTGTAACATCCAAGATCACTGATCACAGATCAGCATAATAGATATAATAATAATAAAAAGTTTGAATTATTGAAGAAATTATGAACATGTGACACAGAGACTCAAGGTGAGCACATGCTGTTGGAAAAATGGTACCAGTAGACTTGATCAACACAGGGTTGTCACAAACCTTCAATTCCTGAAAAACACAGTACCTGTGAAGTGTAATAAAGTAAAGTGCAATAAAACAAGGTATGCCTGTATCTTCTTGCACATACTGCAAGAAGCTAGCTTGAGTGCAACTTACCTTTGTGAAGATTGTGTGGAGATTAATTCATAAATGACTATTTCTCTTGCATACGAATATAAGTTGTTTCCATAGATACCCATTAACAATGACTAATGAGATCAGTGTTTTTCAAAACCTGATTGAATGACACCTCTGGCATAAGAAATTCTTAACTTTTCATTCCATTTGAACAAAGAATATAGAGTATTAGAGCTAGAAGGGCACTAAGACTCAACCACTCATTGTTCAGATTCAGACAGTGGGCTCCAGAGAGGGATAGGGTCCTGCTCAAGGTCAGATTCCCTCTATTTTAAAACATCAATAGGTAATCTGCCTTGCCTTCAAAAGAGATGGATGATTAGAAATTCCTTATTTAAAATTTGCATTTTCTGCATGTATACGAATAAAAAGTAGCAAAAACGTAAATAATAAGTATAAAGGTCATCTATCACCTGGATTTTGGAGCAATTTGGGAAAGGTCTGTTTCCAGGATTAAGAAAAATCTTACCAAAGAGATAATCACTCCATTTTTTATTATATTTTCAACAAACAAGTCATCTTATTGAGAGAGAAGCATTATTTTTCATTATAAATATTGGCACCAATTTACTTTGAAATATTTGGAGAATTCAAAACTGTAAAAAGAAATAAGGAGGAAGAATTATCTGTAGTTGTACTACCCAAGCAGAACCAACCACTTTTTAACATTCTTGGTGCTTCTCTTTTCAGTCTGTCTTCATATGTGAAGGATGTTAATGAAGGTGATAATCATAAATATTTTCCCATGTTATTGCATCTTCTTTATAAATATCCACTAAGTGGATTTACTGCCATTTTCTTTAGCAATTAACTGTTATATTGTGAGAATGCTAGTTTTAAAGTATACTTGCAATGAACATTTTCATGTATTTTTAAATCACATTTAGGACAATTTCCCATTCCTTATAAATGTTATTTCTGGGTATCTTTTATAGTAGGTGCTTAGGTCAATAGATACCCATTGAAATGATTAAATAATTATATTAATCAGAGTAGATTAGGTGTGCTGTGGTAACAAGCAGCTCCAATATCTCAATGACCTAACAAAAGTTTATTTCTCACTTGTGCAAAATCAGTTTCAGCTTCAAGGTACTCTCTGGAACAGCTCTTCTGCATTTGGTGGCTCAGTGATTCCAGCTCCATCATCTAAGCTGGGACCTCCTCTATAGTCATATCTTCGAGGAAGAGAGAGACTGTAGAATTGAACCTTGGCTCTTAAGTGCTTCAGCCCAGAAGAGACACACAGCATTTCTGCTCAGAACCCACTAGCCAGAACTAGTTACACAGTCCCGCCTGACTGCAGGGGGCTGGTGTAGGGTGGGGAAGTGTAATCTTCCCATGAACTAGAAAAAGGTGAGCACTAAAAGTCTCTATCATATCAAGGTTAATAATATTATTGACAAATTGCTTCCCCAAAGAGTTAAACCAATTTACATGATGATCATTTTCCATGAGAAAGTCCTTTTTACTACACTCCTTGTGTATTATTCATTTTTCAGAAAAAGTCTTTGCTAGAGCGATAGACAAAAATATTTAATTTCCATTCCTTTATCTCGAGATTAACTTTTTCTTGTATTAATTAATTCATTTAATCAATGATTTGACAAATATTTGTTTAATAGGTGCTGGCATTGATTCAGACACTAAGGCTACAATGTGAACACAGAGACAAGGTCCCATTCCTCATGGACCTCATAATCACAGACCAGTTAGAGTTCCTCTTTTGTGAACTAGCTGTATGTTTTCTTTGCCTCTTCAAGTTTAGGGGTCTTTGTATTTTTCTTGCATTACTTGAGTTTTTAATACTGCAAAGAGAGCTGCTCTTTGTTGTATTTGCTGTGTATGTTTTCTTCAATTTGCTTTTTTGTATTAGTTTCCTAGGGATGCCATAACAAATTACCAAGAAGCAGTGGCCTATGGCAATAGAAATGTATACCCTCACAATTTTGGAGTCCAGAAGTCCAATGTCAAGGTGTGGACAGGGTTGCAGTCCCTCTGAAAACTCTAGGGGAGAACCCTTCCATGCCTCTTCCAGATGCTGGAGGCTCCAGGTATTCTTTGACTTGTGGCTGTATCATTCCAATGGCTCCATCATCTTTGCATGGCCTTCCCCTCTTCTCTTGTCTGCAGATACTTGTCAATGTATCTAGGGTTCACCCAGATAATCCTGGTGATCTCATCTCAAGTCCCT